>NW_008357641.1:473857-475357 GCF_000622305.1 Nannospalax galili
CACTAAGAAACAAGCAGGGGTTGCAATTCTAATATCTGACAAAATAGACTTCAAAGTAAAATTAATCAGAAAGAGATAAGGAGGGTCACTTCATTCTGATCAAAGGAACAGTTAATCAAGAAGATAGTACAATCCTTAACATATATGCACCAAATTCTGGTGCACCCAAATTCATAAAAACAACACTACAGGACATTAAGACACAGATTAACCCCAACTCAGTAATAGAAGAGGACTTCAGTACCCCCACTGTCTCCATTAGACAGGTCAACTAGACAAAGAATAAATAGAGATGTCTGAGTTAAATGATACCATACTGTGGGGACCTAAAGGCCCCACCTTGCATAGGTCCTAAAGGAAGTTAATGGGGGCACAGCCTGGCTTGCTTTGAAAGTCTGAAGAATACTTCTGCACTGCTGAGGAGTGCATGATCAGCACGTAAGATACACCCTCGGGGTGGGGGGTGGGGGTTCCAGGTGCCTTTATAAGCTTTGTAACACCTAACACCTGCAATAAATGAGTCCCTGCTTGACTAGACTCCCCGTTGCGTCTGAGTGTCCCTGGGTGATGGGGGTGGCGTGGGCTGGTGAACGGCATGTTTACTCATCCCCAGTCATCACCTCCCTGGGGGTCACTGGTTTGAACCCCCAGCAACTGGCGCTCAACGTGGCACTCGAAGGAAGGTGAAAAGAAGAAAAGAAAGAAGTAAGAAAGAAGCAAAAATGAATTGAGGCCAATCGAGGAGGTTTGGGGTAAGGAAAACCCTAAATATGGGTAATGCAATTTTTAAGTTTGAAGACCCAGTGCTTAAAGTGCTGAGAGATATGCTTAAAAGCAAGGGATTGGATTTGTCAGATCCCGCAACTCAAAAGGTTTGGGCAGAGGTGATTCATTTGGCTCCCTGGCTACTTGGGGCTAATGTTTTTACTGGGGATACATGGGAACATGTGGAACATCTAGCTCGACAAAGGGAGGTTCAATTGGGGGTTGATCCACCGCTGGAGTTCTACTCTATTATTTTGGCCTTAA
Source organism: Nannospalax galili (assembly GCF_000622305.1). Lineage (NCBI taxonomy): Eukaryota > Metazoa > Chordata > Mammalia > Rodentia > Spalacidae > Nannospalax > Nannospalax galili. Next base: position 474,887 of record NW_008357641.1, read on the forward strand.
AGGCATGCTTTCGGCCCTAAAGTCCTACGCCCGCATTGCCACCTCCTGACGAGCCTTCAGAAACCCCAGCATGGGAATCATGGGAAGGGTTTGAGGAAGAATGCAGAAATGCAGAAATGAATCCAAAAGCAGCCAAAGTAACAAGCAGCACCTCAGGCGTGCCCTGGCCAGCTTCAGGGCTTCCTGAAACCCATGAAAACCATCCCCATTTCCAGGATTCTGGCCCCGCTCAGGAGGCTTCTGTGAGGCCACGGGTGGAAGCGTATCCTATTAATGTAAACCCAGGAGGCGCACACCCTGACCCCTGGTATCCCTGGGAGGTGAAGGATTTAAAGGAATTTAAAAAAGGCGGTGGCTGAGGATGGCCCGGGATCACCCTGGGTAGATACTCTCCTCCAAGGCTTGGCTCCTCAGCAGTGTACTACAAAGGATTGGCTGGACCTCGCCAAAGCAGTCCTTCCTAGCCCTATA
>NW_008357641.1:475742-476464 GCF_000622305.1 Nannospalax galili
AAACAGAGGCTCTGACCCATGCCTTAACCCAGCCATTTAATTCACTTAATCTGGGTCAGCAGGTAACAATGGGGCCTAGAGGGATAGAAGGCCCATGTTTTGGCTGTGGCCAGACTGGCCATATTAAAAGAAATTGCCCTCAGTGAGAGAACTGGCCTAAGCCTGGAGGTGGGGTATCAAAAAGATCTCCATCTATGCCCTGTCCCCGGTGTGCAAAGGGCTCCATTGGCAAAAGGATTGTAAATCCAGATTTGATATTGAAAGAAAGCCTTTAAACTAAGTGGGGGGCAGCCTCCAGCCCCGTTGACAAAAGGAGGACTTCCCCATTTACATTGCCCTCAGGGAGGGATCGGGAGAGAAGAAAAACCTATGGTGAATTGGACAGTCCCTATTATCCCTGGTGTAAGGCCCAAGATGGATCTTGAAATAGGTGGCAGGAGGTTTCGCTGCCTAGTGGACATGGGGGCTGATAGGACCATTCTTAGAAAGGAGGAGGTCCCATCACGACGGTACCTAGTTTCTGGGCCCCAAATCCTAGGTGTGGGAGGATACACCCCATCAGAGGAGACTCGAGAATGGCTCACCTGGCAGGATGCAGATGGAGCTAAAAGGGAGGTGCGACTCCTGGTGGCGGCAGGGTTATCTACCAACCTCACAGGACAAGATATCTTGGGGGACACACAGGCCTGCATAACCACTGATAGCAAGGCCTTTTATGATGA
>NW_008357641.1:477498-483199 GCF_000622305.1 Nannospalax galili
ATTCACCTGGCTCCTCAACACCTGGACATCTTACATGAGGTCCAGGATGCCCTGGACTGAGCCCAACTTGCCTGGTACACACCTAGTAAAGATCTTGAGTTATGGGTACTCTCCGGTGAGACCCTGATGACATCTGTCCTTACACAGGACAGGAAGCCCCTTCAATGGGTGCATGCCTCTCTGGGAGGCGCACCACAGGTGGGTAACCCATGAAATAGTCAGTCGGCCTTAAAATAAAAATAAAAAGGGGGATATGTGGGGACCTAAAGGCCCCACCTTGCATAGGTCCTAAAGGAAGTTACTGGGGGCACGGCCTAGCTTGCTTTGAAAGTCTGAAGAATACTTCCACACTGTTGAGGAGTGCATGATCAGTGCATGACCATCCTTAAGATACACCCTCGGGGGGGGAGGGGGGAGTTCCAGGTGCCTTTATAAGCTTTGTAACACCTGCAATAAATGAGTCCCTGCTTGACTAGACTCCCCGTTGCATCTGAGTGTCCCCAGGTAATGGGGGCGGCGTGGGCTGGTGAACAGCATGCTTACTCATCCCCAATCATCACCTCCCTGGGGGCCGCTGGTTCGAACCCCTGGCACCATACATCAAATAGACCTAACAGACATCGTTCCATTAGTCCACCCAAATACCAAAGAATACACTTTCTACTCAACACCTCATGGAACTTTTTCAAAAATTGACCACATACTGGGCTACAAAACAAACCTCAACAAATACACAAATGTTGAAATAATTCCATGCATTCTATTGGACCACAAATCAATAAGGCTCAAAATCAACACTGGACAAAGCTCTAGTCACTACTTGAACTTGTGGCGATTGCACAACACACTCCTAAACAATGAGTGGGTCAAAGGAGAAATTAAGAAAGAAATAAAAGAATTCCTGGAATTCAATGAAAAAGACAATACAACACAACACAACTTCTGGGACACATTAAAAGCAATCCTAAGAGGGAAGTTTATAGCTCTAAGTACCTACATTAAAAAATTGGAAAGAGCCCAAATAAATGACTAACACTGCAACTTAAGGCATTGGAAAGGCAAGAACAAATGAAATCCAAACCCAGCAGAAGAGAAGAAATGACAAAAATCAGAGCAGAAATTAATGAAATAGAAACAAAGAAAACAATACAAAGAATCAATGAATCTTAGAGCTGGTTCTTTGAAAAGCTAAACAAGATAGACAGACCCCTATCCCAGTTAACCAAAAGAAAGAAAAAGCAAATCCAAATCAACAAAATCAGAGATGAAAGGGGAAACATCACAACACTGAAAGGATCCAGAACATTATCAGGGAATAGTTTGAAAACCTATACTCCATTACATTAGAAAATCTAAAAGAAATGGATGAATTTCCACTTTCAACTGAACCACCAAAATTAAACCAAGAAGAGATCAACAACTTAAAAAGATCCATAAGAAATAAAGAGATTGAAACGTACTGAAATTATTCAAAACAATAGAAACAGAAGGAGAACTCCTGAATTCCTTCTATGAAGCCAGCATCACTCTAATACCCAAAGTAAAGACAACCAAAAATGTAAACTATAGACCCATATCCTTAATGAACATAGATGCAAAAATTCTCAACAAAATACTTGCAAATCGCATACAGACACACAACAGAAAGATCATTCACCATGACCAAGTAGGCTTTATCCCAGAGATGCAGGGATGGTTCAATATTTACAAGTCAATAGACATCATTAATCATGTAAATGGACTCAAAGACAAAAACCACATTGTCATCTCAATCGATGCAGAAAAGGCTTTTGACAAAATTCAGCATGCATTTATGTTCAAAGTCCTAGAGGGAACTGGACTGGAGGGAACATACCTCAACATAATTAAAGCTATACACAACAAACCCACAGCCAACATCATTCTATATGGAGAAAAACTGGAAGCATTCCGTTAAAAACAGGAGCCAGACAAGGATGTCCACTATCTCTACTCCTTTTCCACACAGTGCTTGAAACTCTTGCTAGAGCAATAAGACAGGATAAGGAAATTAAAGGAGTACTAACTGGAAACGAAGAGGTCAAACTATCACTTTTTGCAGATGATATGATACTATACCTAAGAGATGCCAAAAGTTCCACCAGAAAACTCCTAGAACTAATCAACACTTTCAGTATAGTGGCAGGTTATAAAATCAATCTACAAAAATACATAGTCTTTCTATATACCAATAACAAGCAATTGGAGAAAAAATACAGGGAAATGCTCCCATTCACAATTGCTGCAAAAAAATTTAAATATCTAGGAATATATCTGAGGAAAGGCACCAAAGATCTCTACAATGAAAATCTTAAATCGTTAAAGAAAGAGATTGAGGAAGACACCAGGAGATGGAAGGACCTCCCATGTTCATGGATTGGAAAAATTAATTGAGGAAATGACCATCCTACCAAAATCAGTATATAGATTAAATGCAATCACAGTCAAAATCCTCATGACATTCTTCACTAAATTAGAAAGAAGGATCCCAAAATTCATATGGAAGCACAAAACCCCAAATAGTCAATGCAATCCTGAGTGCAAATAGCAAGGCTGGGGGATTACTATACCAGATCTCAAAATATATTGTAGGGCTAATGTCATAAAAATGGCATGGTACTGGCACAAAAACAGACACATGGATCAATGGAACATAATTTAAGACCCAAACATGATTACACACAATTTTAGCCACCTGATAGAGCACAGAAAGCAACACTGGGGGAATTACTATACCAGATCTCAAAGTATACTACAGAGCAATAGTCATAAAAACAGCATGGTACTGGCACAAAAACAGACACATAGATCAATGGAACATCATTGAAGATCCTAACCTGAGTACATGCAATTTCAGCCACCTGATATTTGACAAAGGTGCCAAGAACACACAATGGAGGAAAGACAGCATCTTCAACAAATGGTGCTGGCAAAACTGGATCTCCACCTGTATAAGAATGAAACTAGATTCTTACCTTTCGCCTTGCACAAAAGTCAACTCCAAATGGATCAAAGACCTCAATGTGAAACTGGAAACCCTGAAACTATTAAAAGAAAATATTGGCAGTAACTTACAGGATATAGGTGTAAGAAAGGATTTTCTAAATCAGAAGTTACTCAGAAATTAAGGTCAGCAATCAACAAGTGGGACCTCATTAAACTAAAAACTTCTGTACAACAAAAGAAACAAAAAAGTAAAGAGAAAATCCACAGAATGGGAAAAATCTTCACCAGTGACACATCTGACAGAGGTGTAAATCCAGAATATACAAAGAACTCAAAAAACAAAGAAAAGAGAAACCAAATGACACAATTAAAAGATGGACTAAAGATCTAAACAGAGAGTTCTGAAAGGAAGAAATAAAGATGGCTAAGAAACATCTCAAAAAGTGTTCAGTGTCGTTAGTAATTAGGGAAATGCAAATTAAAACCACCCTAAGCTATCACCTTATCCCAACCAGACTGGCTAGGATCAAGAGAACAAATGAGGGGCTGGAGAGATGGCTCAGCAGTTAAGAACACTGGCTGTTCTTGCAGAAGACCTGGATTCAAATCCTAGCACCCACATGGCAGCTAACAACTGTCCGTAACTCCAGTTCCAGGAGATCCGACAGCCTCTTCTGTCTTGCGCTGGCATTGCACAACATGGGTGCACTCACTTAGATGCAGGCAATACACTCATACACATAAAATAAAAATAAATATTAAAAAAAAAAACATGATACCAAATGCTGGCGAAGATGTGGAGAAAGGGAAACACTCATTCACTGCTGGTGGGATTGAAAACTCGTGAAACCTTTATGGAAAACAGTGTGGAGAACTCTTAAAAACTAAAAATGAACCTATGACCCAGTTATACCACTCCTTGGCATCTACCCAAAGGACTCAGCGACACTTGTACAACTATGTTTGTTGCTGCTCTTTTCACAATAGCTAAGAGATGGAAGCAACCTGTGTCCCTCAACTGATGAGTGGTTAACAAAAATGTGGTATATTTATACAATGGAGTTCTATTCAGCACTAAAGAAGATGAAATAATGAAATTTGCAGGTAAATGGATGGATCTAGAAACTGTTATACTAAGTAACACAGACTCAGAAAAATAAACAATGTATGTTGTCCCTCATATGTGGCTCCTAGCACCAAATCCTTTTAAATTCGAAGTCCTTTTAATAAGATGATGCTATACAACAGTCCCTTCTGCATGAAATAACTACCATCATCACGACTTCAGCTGAGCCTGATCGCTAAACATAGTCACAATTGGGCTTGTTGACAGTTGTGCTCATTCATTAAAGGAGTGCTGTGCTGGATAGCTTTAGTGTCAACTTGACACACCTGGGTTGAGGGAGCCTCAATTGGGGAATTTCCTCTAATGGACTGGCCTGTGGCCATGTCTGAGGGGCATCTTCTTAATGAGTGATGTGGGAGGGTCCAGCCCACTGTGGGTGGTGCCACCCCTAGGCAGGTGGGCCTGTGTTGCATAAGAAAGCAGGCTTAGCAGGGGCTGGGAGCAAGCCAGTAAGCAGTGTTCCTCCGATGCCTGTGCTCCAGCTCCTGCCTCCAGGTTCCTGCCCTGAGTTCCTACCTTGGGCTGCCTGATGAACTGTGACCTGGAGATGTAAGACAAATAAACCCTTTCCTCCCCAAGTTGATAGTGGTCAGGGTGTTTTGTCACAGCAATGAAGAAACAAACTAAGACAAGTGCCAAGCAGGGTCACTGGACCCTCACCTGAGTATCCAGCCACTCTTCCCAGGCAACTAGTCCAGCCTTGGAAAACAAAAGAAAAATGAGGAGGAACCCAATAGAGGGATGCTTTTGGAAGCCCTTGTCAAGAAACTACAATGGACTCTCATATGAACATTTGAAAATTGCCCTGTTCTGACTTTTTTCTAGTTCCCTATCTAGAACTTGTAATGCTTATTACTCTTGTCTTTACTTCTCCTTCACATCTCCCATTCATGATTCTGTTCAGGGTCCGAAAAATTCCCTGAATTGACCACTCGGACACAGAGACTCAGGAAAACTTAGTTGCTTTATTAAGACTGACTAGCTGGGGACACAGGCAGGCTCAGGAGCTGCACTGTGACCCAGAGCTGTGGAAACGCAGGGCTTTTAAGCACAAAAACTGCAGAGCAGGGGATTTCTACAGAAACCATAAACAAAAGAACCAGGAAAGGATTTGGACAATCTAGGGCTGATCTCCAGAGCCTTAACCTATACAGCCATTGGCTAGCTTACCTGAGGCAGAACATTCTTCCTCTCCTGCCCAAGACCGTTTCCATAGAAACCATAAACAGATGTACTAGGAAAGGGTTTGAACAATCTAGGGGATTTCCACAGTCAGGTGGAGGGCAGCTCTTTCTCAGAGGACAGGGAGGGGGTCTAAGGGGCACTCTCCTTCAATTCTAGGACTTTCTTCTCTCCTTAGAGACAAGAGTTATGCAATTTGGGAGTCTTTTAGATAGATCCACTGAAGGGGTACTCCAATTGCCTCACCCTGCATCCCTGTTCTGCATGGAAGAAGCCAGAGTGATCTGTGTTATGATTCCCTATTGGCAATTTGGGTAACCTCTTCAGAGGATGGCGAATTTGCTTGGCCATTAGGGTAAAAAGACACCAAAGAAAAGTAGCCAGTTTCTTGGCTAAAACTCACAATGTCCTTGGGCCTCTTAGCAACCT
>NW_008357641.1:483321-513125 GCF_000622305.1 Nannospalax galili
GAGTGGGCATGGATTTGATCAAAATACCTTATATGCATGTATGAAATTCTCAATAAAGTTTTTGTAAAAATTAAAAAATAAAAATAACTTAAAACAAAAAATTTAATCATTAAAAAAAGAGAGTGCCTTCTGGTTCCCACTTTGTGTGTGTGTCTGTGTGTGTGTGTGTGTGTGTGTGTGTGTGTGTATAAGTGTATTGCTTGCACCCATAAGTGCACCCATGTCTTGCAAAACACATGGAGGTCAGAAGAGGGCATTGAAGGCATTGAATATCCTGGAACCAGAGTTAGGATGGTTGTTAGCCACCATGTGGGTGCTGGAAATCAAACTCAGGTCTTCTGCAAGAATAGTCAGTGTTCTTAACCACTGAGCCATCTCTCCAGCCTCTGGTCCCTGCTTTCTTAAAGTGTCTTGTATGATATCACTTTGTAGTCTCTCTTCTGGATTTTCTACCACTCCACTGCACTGGATGTAGCATGGGTGTATGTGTGTATGCACAGGCCATGGCACATTTGTGAAGACAGCTTTCAGAGTCCATTCTCTCCCTCTACCACAATGGGTCTCAGGGATTGAACTCAGATTACCAGCCTTGGGATCGAGTGTCTTTACCCAGTGAGTCATCCCACCAGCCCATAAACTTCTTTATTTTGGGCGGGGGGGCTTTTTGAGACAGGGTCTTCCTGTAGCCCCAGCTGGCCTGGAACTCACTATGTAGACCAGGCTGGCCTTGAACTCATAGAGATTCACCTGCCTCTGCCTCCCAAGTGCTGGGACTAAAGGCCTGTGCTACCATGCCCAGTTAAACGTCTCTTTTTTATTCAATTTTTTTAAAACTTTTTTTTTTTGGTCTTTTTGAGACAGGGTCTCCCTGTAACCCCAACTGTCCTGGAACTCACTATGTAGACCAGGCTTGCCTTGAACTCACAGAGATCCGCCTGCCTCTGCCTCGGGAGTGCTGGGATTAAAGGTGTGCGCCACCACGCCCAGCTGTAAATATATTTTTATGTAACCTTCTTCAAATTATTTCTGAAAAAAATGTGTTAAAAATTGCAGGCTAATCTCTGTGAGTTCAAGGCCAGCCTGGTCTACATAGTGAGTTCCAGGCCAGCTTGGGTTACAGGGAGACCCTGTTTCAAAAAGACTAAAAAAAAATTCCTCTCTTTGGAATAATAAAAATATTCTAAAAATTTTTTGATACACACACTCAGGCTTTCCATTTAACTCCATCCTCTTAAATCTCAATTACATTTTCAGCTTCAGTTGATAAAAATCATGGTCTTCTAAGAATACTTTAAAAAAAGCAATATAGCCTTTCTGCTGTGTGCCTGCTGGTAGCTGCCGAAATGGGGAAGTTCATGAAACCCGGGATGGTGGTGCTGGTCCTACCTGGACGCTACTCTAGATGCAAAGCCGTCATCGTGAAGAACATTGATGATGGCATCTCAGACCGCCCTTATAGCCATGCTCTGGTGGCTGGAATTGACCACTATCCCTGGAAAGTGACAGCTGCCATGGGCAAGAAGAAAATTGCCAAGAGGTCAAAGATCAAGTCTTTCATTAAAGTTTATAACTACAGCCACCTCATGGCCACCAGGTGTTCTGTGGACATCCCCTGGGACAAAACTGTGGTCAACAGGATGTCTTTAGAGGCCCAGCTCTGAAATGCAAGGCCAGATGTGAGGCCAAGGTCAAGTTTGAGGAGGAATACAAGACAGGCAAGAACAAGTGGCTCTTCCAGAAGCTTCAGTTCTACTGTAATTTTGTTTCCATCATTAAAAATAAGAAAAGAAAAAAAAGAAAAGCAATATAACAATATTTCCAAGAATATAAATATAACTAAGCTGCAGGTTGTGACTACAAGACAGAAGTCCTATATATCACTTAGGAACAAAGAGAAACAAGTTTATTTTCCCCAACCTGAGTCTGATGTCAGTCATAATGAACTAAAAAATTCTAAAATTAAAAAAAATTTGTTATATGTGTGTGTGTGTGTGTGTGTGTGTGTGTGTGTATGCCATGTGTGTGGAGGTGCCCTAAGAGGCAAGAGAAGTGTTGGATCCCCTTGAGCTAGAGTTACAGGTAGTTGTAAGCTACCCAAGATGTGTTCATGTGTTCAGGAACCGAGCTTGAGTCCTCTGGAAGAGCAGCAAGCTCTGAGCCATCTCTCCAGCCCTTGTCGGTTGGTTGGTTGGTTTGTTGGCGGGAAGGGTTATATATGTTTCTGTCTGGGTTTGCTTGTTTATTTGTTTCTTTGTTTGAGACAAGGTCTGACTAAGCTAAGCCAGGCTACCTCCAACTCCAGATCCTCCCATCTCAGCTTCTGGAATGCTGGGTGACAGGCATTCACCACCATGCTCAGCTCTCTACATTGCTAATGTGCCAATTACAACATTGTTCTACATAACATTCTATACCTGTGATAAAACACTGACCAAAACTAACTTGGGAAGAAAGGATTCATTTGACTTACAGCTCACAGTCCATTATCAAGGGAAGCCAAGGCAGGAACTCAGGGCAGGAGCTGAAGCACAGGCCATGGAGGATCACTGCTTACTGGCTTGTTCCTCTGGCCTATGCTCAGCCTGCTTTCTTATACAACTCAGGACCACCTGCCATGAGGTAGCACCACCCACAGTGGGCTGGGCCCTCCCACATCACTCAACAATCAAGAAAATACCTCAAAGACATGCCCACAGGACAATCCCATAGAGAAAGTTCCCCAGTTGAGGTTCCCTGTTTCCAGAAGTGTCAGGTTGACAGCTGAAGCTATCCAGCACAGACATGATAATCACGGACATGCCTGTGTGCTTCCCAGACTCCCTTCACTGGACAGTGCTTATCTTGTTTCAAACCTTTGTAGCTTCCTTTTGTTCCCTTGATTGCTCATTAATGAGGTACTACACACACACACACACACACACACACACACACACACACACACACACGGACTCAGACGAGTGCATACATGCATACAAACAGTCAAGACTTCAGGATAGGTTGAGAGATAGCTCAGAGGACCTGAGAATCCCTAGAACCATGTAAAAAGCCAAGTATAATCTCAGCAGTAGGAAGTCAGAGACAAATCCCTGGTCTCACTGACCAACCATTTTAGCAGAATCAGAAAGCTCCAAGCCACCGAGAAGCCCTACCTCAAAGGAAAAAACAGCCTCTAGAAGAGTAGTGCCCGAGGCAAACCTCTGACCACCACATACAAGCACATACACAAAAGTCTCTCACACACACACACACACACACACACACAGGGAAAAAGACTACAGAGAGGGTAAGAAACAAACAGAACCTAGGTTATTCCTTTACCTTCTCTCCCTCTCTGTCCGCAGATCCCGCCCTTAAGCCTTCATCAGCTGCTGAGCCTTTGGAATGTGGAGTTCTGACATTAAGGTCAGGATGAGATATCCTTAAAGGTAGGTCCCTGATTCACAGGGAGCAGGGCAGGACCATGGTGAGTCAGTGCTTGGAACTTAGTCATCTAGATTCTCTCTGGAAACTTCTAAACCTGTAGCCTTTGGGATTCCTTGTTCTGGAGTAAAGGAAACTGAGGTTATGGATTTCAAAACCTTGCTGTCTCGTTCACTGTAGCTAACTGGGCAAAACCAGGGGAACACCTAAACGTATTACAACTGTGCTTTAAAAACAAAGGTCTGCTGTAATGGTGGTACACTGTAATGGTGGTCTGTTGTAATGGTGGAGGCTGAGTAAGAAGGATAGAAAGTTTGAGGTTAGCCTGAGCTACAGAATGTGACCCTGCTTCCAAACAACAGTAAGAGCAAGGCATAGTGCTATACAACTTTAATCCCAGCAGTCAGGAAGCAGAGACAGGGAGGTCTCAATGAATTTGAGGCCAGCCTAGTCTACATAAAGAGTTCCAGACAAGCCTGGTCTACATAGTGAGACCCTGTCTCAAAAATCAAACAAAAACCCACAATAATAAAATAAAACTAAGATCTTTAGCCACTGCTGTGTACCCACAGAATCATGAGGCCTTTGCGTCCTGTCAGGCCTCACTCCCCACCCTTCTGCCCTTCAGATGAGATACCAACAGGTCAGGCTCCTATATCAACCAGTTCCAACTAAACAAGGCATTACAGTGTCCAAACAGATGTCATGTGTTTGTTTTTCTTTTTTGAGACAAGGTCTCTAGCCTAGGACTGGCCTCAAATTCATTATGTAGCCAAGGCTGGCTTCAAACTCTTTAACCTCCTGCCTGAGTCACACCCAATTCATTCTGTGCTGTGAACTGAACCCAAGGCCTTGCACATGCTAGGCAAGCGTTCCACCAACAGAGCTACGTTCCCCAGCCCTAGCTACACATCTTCCTGAGAGCTCAGAAAATTCTTGAAATTTCCTTTTATGATTGCTATTTTTTTTATTGTATGGTACTGAGGACTGAACGTGGAGCCCCACATATGCTGAGCAAGCGCTCTACCACTGGGCTACAGCCCCTGGTCTCTTTTACATTTTGAGATGTAAGAGTGAAACCACGGAGGACAAGTCACGGCCTTTGGGTTGCAACAGCAAGAGGTTTATTCAGGACACAGGTACCTGTGGGCACAAAGTCTCCTCGGAGGACTTGCGCACCCCAGGTTGAGTTCAGGGGGTTTTTATAAGGCAGAAGCAGGGTACAGAAGCAGAAACGCGGTTATTGGTTAATTTCAAACACACATAGTAATTTTACCAGTAATTTCAAAGGTATGCAGGGGTATGGGGTAAGGTCCGGGGCTGAGGGGAAATAGGATTGCTAAATGGGAGGTGACCTCAGAAGCACAGACGTTTTCTAAAGATTTCCTGGTATCGGGCCCCCAGGGTGGTCAGGAGTTCTGTCTTGTTTATGGCTTCATCTGTGAGGCTTGACCGACGCCTGCCTGTCCTGCAGCCTTTTGATAAGGCTGGTTCTGGTTTTTGTTAAGTTTTAACAAGTGGGCTGTGGGCCCCTGAGCACTCATGGTGCCTAGTTTCTTTTTAGGGGTTTTTATAAGGCAGAAGCAGGGTACAGAAGCAGAAACGCGGTTATTGGTTAATTTCAAACACATATAGTAATTTTACCAGTAATTTCAAAGGTATGCAGAGGTATGGGGTAAGGTCCGGGGCTAAGGGGAAATAGGATTGCTAAATGGGAGGTGACCTCAGAAGCACAGACGTTTTCTAAAGATTTCCTGGTATCGGGCCCTCAGGGTGGTCAGGAGTTCTGACCGTAAAGCCAGTTTACAGCTTGATCTGTGAAGCTTGACCGGCGCCTACCTGCCTTGCAGCCTTTAGATAAGGCTGGTCCTGGTTTCTGTTAAGTTATAACAAGTGGGCTGTGGGCCCCTGAGTACTCATGGCATCTAGTTTCTCTTTATTTTTCAGAGACAGGGTCTCACTAATGTGTTCAGGCTAGTCTTGAACTTGCAGTCTTCTTGGCTTATGTATAAGCCTTAGTAGCTAGAACCAAAGGCTATTAAGCCCAGCCTCCCCTGCCTCTAGTCCTGTTTTAAGGTTTTGAGTTTGTCTCGTTTCTGTTTATTTGGGCTTTTTTAAGACATTTTATTTTAAATTATGTGTATGTGTCTATGAGGGTATGTATACCTGTGTAGAGTGCCCAAGGAAACCGGTTAGAGGCATCAAATCTTCTGGAGCTGGAGTTACAGGCAGTTGTGACCAGCCCAGTGTGGGAGCTGGGCAAACTCAGGTCCTCTGCAGAGCAGTTCATGTTCTTAATCACTGAGTCCTCTCTCCAGCTCCTTGTCTGGGCTTTTGGAGGCAGGGTCTCAATGTCTGGAAAAGCCTTGAACTTATGATCCCCCTGCATCAGTCACCTAAGTAGCTGGGATGGCAGGGCGAGGCCTCATACCCAGCTTCCCCTGTTTTGGATGAGTATTGCTGATATAAGGAATCCCTTGATAGCCTTACCTGCCTTCCAGTAACCAGGCTGTCAAGCAGACATGTGACTCACACTGGAATGAAGACTAGCTGCTTTGTTCAAGCCTCTGAGAGCACTGCTACAACCTGCCAAGGCCTGTCTGTGGGGACAGTTAGCTCCAGACTGTGCCCTTGCACGTTCAGCACAGTGGCTGATTCATTCTTGATGATGACGGGTGCATCTATTAGCTCTTGTTGAGCTAATCATTTGATTCTAAGAGCAGAGGGCTCATCGGTGGCTCCTCCATTCTAGGGCTTGGGAGAACTCAAGGTTATTTGGATAAAAGGACCTGACTTCATTGGGACTGTGTCACAGTGCCTTGGGTGTTTCCCACACAGGGTAAAGTGGATAGTGATCTTCCCTGACCCCACCCTGCCTTGTTTCAGGGTGTGTGATCCAGTTGGCTCAGAGCTGTGTAAGGGAAGGGAAGCCAGGACTAAACAAACCAGGACTAGTTGGCACTTTTCTGCTGTGTCAGGAGCTTAGACAGATTCCCAAGCTCCATCCATTTCACTTTACCTGAGATGTTTCCTGTTTTTTATTCTTTCCTTTTTGTTTAAGATTTATTTATTATTTGTATATGTGTGAGCCTAAATAAATTTATGTGCACTGCATGCACACAGGAGTCCCAGGGGGCTAGAAGAGGGCATCAGATCCCCCGGACCTGGAGTTACAGGTGATTGTGAGCCACCATTTGGATGTTGGGAACCAAAACCTTGGTCCTCTACAAGCAGATTAAGTGCTCTTCACTGCTGAACCAAACTTCCTGCTCCTATTTTGTTTATTGAAATAGAGTTTACATACAGTAAAATGTACCCTTTTTCTTGTTCAGAATGGAACACTACAGTCATATAGCCATCACTGCATTCAAGAACTAGAGCAGAGACTACTAAAGTGACACCCTCTCCTGGCCTCCATGGGCTTTGCACTATATCCACAAACTCACACACACACACACACACACACACACACACACACACACACACACACACAGACACAGACACACACACACACACAGAGGGAGAAATAAAATGTAAATCTTTTTTTCTTTTTTGAGAAAGGGTAAAACTATGTAGCTTTGGCTATCCTGGAACTCCCAATGTAGACCAGGCTGGCCTCAATCTCACAGAGATCCACCTGCTTCTGCACCCCTCCCCCCAAGTACTAGGATTAAAGGCATGTGCCACCATGCCTGGTCCCTAAATCTTTTTTTTTTAAGAACTAAAACATTTCCACCACCCTCAAAAGAATTCCCCTGTGTCCCATTTGTAGTATCTCCCCAACCCCTGATAAATGCTGATCTACCCACATACTTTTGCCTTTTCTAGAAGGTCATAGAAAATGCAACTATACAGCCATTTGAGCCTGGATCCTTTCACTGATATAATGCATTTAGGGTACGGTGACATTTTTTCCCTATATTTGTGGATGGATGGCAACTTGTAGACTTTGAAGAATATTCAGCTTCTAATGGCTGTTAGTAATTATTCATAAAGCCTCAGTAAAAAAAAAACCCACTTGTTATATAAGCATAGGCTTACTTTTTAAACTACATTTTGTGTTCATATGTATATGTGTGTACATATGGAAATCAGAGGACATCTTTCAGGAGTCAGTTGTCTTCTTCCACCATATGGTTTCCAAGGACCAAACTCGGGTCATCAGGCTTCACAGCAAGTGCCCTTACCTGGCCCTAAACATAGTTTTTTTCTTTCCTTAGGCTTTGCTTTTTAATATTTATTATTATGTGTATGTGTCTGTATCTCTGTTAGGGTGTACCCTTGAGTGTGGGTGCCCTGAGAGGCCAGAAGCATTGGATTCCCTAGAGCTGGAGTTACAGATGATTGTGAGAAACTCAGTGCAGATGCTGGGAACTGAATTCAGGTCCTTTGCAAGAGCAGTACAAGTGCTTTAATCACTGGGCCATCTCTCCAGTCCACTTCTGTTTTATCGAGATAGTGTTTTGTTCTGCATCCCAGGCTAGCCTGGAATTCATGATCCTCCTGCCTCAGTCCCTTTAGTGCTGGGATAACAGGCATGTACCATCATGCCTAGCTTGAACATGGGTTTCCCCTAGGAATGGGACTGGATGCTCACAGAGCTGTCATGTTTTTGAAGGTCTTTAATGGACAGGTAAAAAGTTGAAGACAGCAGTAACATAATTCTTTAAGGCTTTATTGTCATTTGAGTCACATCAGACACAAGCTGAGTGCTCACCCCGTGCACTCAGCGTGGTGAGCTCTTCAGAGTTTTACTCCCCAGGGCAAGTCACATGACCCCTCAGCTCCTCAGATGTAAAGCAGGGGTAATGATAGTCCAACTGCATAGGGTAGTTGTGACAAGTTAATGAGTTAATAGGAGCTTGGGAACATGGCTCAGCAGTAGAGCCAGCCTAACATATGCCAGACTCTGGGTGTCAATTCAGAAAAAAGAAAGCATATACACGGAACCCTTGAAACCAGCCTCCAATTGGTCCTCTACTGGCTAGTCCTCTAATACTCTTCATTTCCATACTCTCTGAGTTCCATCTCCTAGCAGATGATGAGAAAATTTTCCTTTTCTTGTCTTTTTTGTCTCCCTGTAGCCACAGCTGGCCTAGAACTTGCTATGGAGACCAGGCTGGCCTCCATCTTACAGAGATCTGCCGGCCTCTGCCTCCCAAGTGCAGGGATTAAAGGCATGTGCCACCATGCCAGGCTTAAAGTCCATTTTTATCTCCACTTTATAGAAGACAAACCTACTCCAAAAGAGATCAAGCAATGATCACACAGGCAGGAAAGACACAAATAGTGGATGTAGGACTCGATCTCAGACATTTGCCTGCTTAGTTCCTGTCAGTCAGGGATGGAGGGAACAGACTCTGTGTGTGTGTGTATCTGTCTGGCTGGCTGTGTCTTTGTGTCCATGTGTATATAGATTTATTTCAAGCCTAATGTAGTGGCCCACTCCTATAATCCCAGTACTCATGAGGATAAAGCAGGAAGATCAGAAGTTGAAGGCCAGCTTGAGCTGTAAAGTGAATCCAAGAGGGTGAGACCCTGCTTCAAAAAATGTTACATCCGGGCAGGCATGGGCATAGTGGTATACACCTTTAATCCCAGCATTCAGGAGACAGAGGCAGGCAGATTGAGGTCAGCCTGGTCTACATAGCAAGTTCTGAGCCAGCTGGGGTTACAAGGAGACCCAAAAAAAAGTTACAATATTAAAAATAAAATACACCTTCATAAACATGCCCCAGCATTACTCAAGGAACAGGGCGTTTCCAGCCTTGAGGTCCCCAAACACAAAGATATCCCTCACACCATGTGTTGGGCAAGATATTGCCCTCCCATGTTGCAAGAAACCTTAGTAAAAATCAGACAGGCTCACCCACAACCACACTGCAATTCTCCAGTAAAGTCAAACTATAAATGTGAGTAATTCCACACACTCTGGGCTTCCCCTCAAGAATGGCCCTCCTGCTTTTTACTGTATACATTTTATTTTTATTCATTTTTGAAATTTATGTATATGAGTGTTTTGCCTGCATGTGTACCTGTGCAATGCCCCTAGAGGCTAGAGGCATTGGATCCCCTGGAACCAGAGTTAAAGCTGGTTACCAACTGCCATGTGGGTGTTGGGAACCAAACCTGGGGCTTTTGGAGGAACAGCCAGTGCTCCTAACTGCTGAGCCATCTCTCCAGCCCCTATTCACTTTTTTTTTGAGGCAAGGTCTCACGTTGTAGCCCAGGCTTGCCTGACATTCCTGGGTGCTGGGATTACAGGTACACGCCACCACAGCAGGTTCTCCTACTATTTATGTAACATGTTAAATGTATTCTCTCCCCCAAGCATTGGTTCAGGGTCCCTTCTGTGCTCAATCCCAACCCATTCTCTTAGGTGGGCCAGTCCTGGTGCAGAGTCTTTACAGATTCTGGTCTGGTTTTCTTGGGGTCAGTGTAAGCAGGAAGAGCCAGAACACCCTCCCCCTACCCCCCAACTCTATCTCCACCCCACCCCGACCATCTAGTGAAGCCCAGGGTCATCTTTCTCAGGGGGTCTCAGGCTGCCCCAGGGAGCGCTGATTAGTCTCTTGTGATACAGAAAGATCACATCAGCTGTCCTCCACTAAACACAATGCCTAGCTATCCCTTCGAGAATGCCTCATTTGTTCCTGGTCTTGAGCTCCTCTCAGATGCTGACTAACTAACGTCAACTTCAGAGTCCTCAGGGGGCGGCAGGTACAGCTGCCATTCCTATGTTACAAATGAGCACACTGAGGCTGGGGTAGCTAAGTTACCAGCCCAAGGTCACACAGCCTTGGGGTGGGGTGGGGGGCGAAACCTATTGTCTGGCTGCAGAGCCCGCGTCCAGCCTTGGCTCTGACCTCCAGGCAGTTCCTCCCCCAGCAGGAGCCACCACTGCCTACCCCAACTTCCCGCGCTTTCCCTTTCTGATCCTCCTTTCTCCTTCCTCAGCTGTGCCCTTGACCGCATCATCCCAGACTTTCAAAGCCAATAGGATCCTGTCACAGAGAAAGCAGATGTCCTTAGAAGACCGCTGTCCCCCGAGAGCATATAAAAAGCACCACTCAAAGCATCTGGGACTATTCATGAAGCACTCGCTGCGGTCTTCCAGGCACTGCAGACACACGCAGAGGAACCCAATCTCTGTCCTGGAAGCAAACTTAGGCCTGGCGCGATCCCCCGGCGGCGGTGAGCCTCGGTCTCGGACCCTCGTCTCGCTTTGGTACCAGCCTGTGTGGCCAGGGAAAGGGGCAGTCTAGAGGCCACAGAGGAAGAGGGGAGGGTACGTGTATCGCCAGGACCACTACGCGGGCGAGATGAGCACTGACAGGGCTGTCAGCCTACGTCCCGCCCCTTCCGGGAGCCGCGTAACGTCACCAGTCCTCTCGCTGGGAGAAGGATGCAGGCCCGCGGCTGAGGAGGCGTTGCGGAGTACAGAGCGGAAGGGGCGTGTCCCCGCGCGGGAGGCCGTTGGCAGACCGGCCCCGCCCCGGATGTGCCGCGTCACGGAACGGGCTTCGGTTATTGGGCGGGGCGGCGACGTGGGCGGGGCAGAAGGTTCTGGAGTGGGCTGGCGGGCTCTGGAAGCTTCCGCCGGACTGGTATATAGAGTCCGGAACCGGGCGGCGGCGGAGCCGGGGGACGGCGACTGCTGGACGGCTGCCGCAGTGGGGCTATGGGCAAAGACTACTACCAGACGCTGGGCCTGGCCCGCGGCGCATCGGACGAGGAGATCAAGCGGGCCTACCGCCGCCAGGCGCTACGCTACCACCCCGACAAGAACAAGGAGCCGGGCGCCGAGGAGAAGTTCAAGGAGATCGCTGAGGCCTACGACGTGCTCAGCGACCCGCGCAAGCGCGAGATCTTCGACCGCTACGGAGAGGAAGGTGCGCGTGCGCGTGCGCGGCCGGGACGTCCCCGCCGTTTGACAGGAGGGGAGACCCGGGCCTCGGCGGGATGTCTAGGGGCCGCGCCGCCTCCGCCCTTGGGAGGAGGAGCCCTGGGCGCGGCGCTGGCACGGAAGCTTCTAGCACGTCTGCCGCGTCCCGGGTGCCTGCCCCAGGGCGGAGGCCGTGATCGCCGGTGTGTGAGGACTCAAATCGTCCTAGTGTTTTGTTTCTCTCGTCTCGCTAGCCCGAAAGTGTAGAATAGCCGTTTGCTGAATGCTTACCCTTCCTGGCCTTTCCAGTGCAGTATGTAGGCATGGGAGGATGGGGCAGTCAAGTGGCAGGGTCTGGGTAACACTCATCTTGAGGTTTGTGCCACCGACATGTCGCCATGAAGCGGGAAGTGGTCTGTTTCCTGTTGCTGCTGCAGCAGATACTGCCGCCGTGGGAGTCAAAGGTTCGTCCTTGACTTCCTGGAACAAGCTAAAAAGAAAAAAAAAAAAAAAAACACCCAGGGTTTTGTACTGTTACGTTATTCCTGTGTCTGCTGCAGCAAATACGCCCGCCGTGGGAGTCAAAGGTTCGTCCTTGCCTTCCGGGAAAAAGCAAAAAAAAAAAAAAAAAAAAAAACCTCCAGGGTTTTGTACTGTTACGTTAAACCGGAGCCGAATGCTGTGGTTCATGACCACTACTTGGGAAGCTGAAACAGGAGCATTGCTGTGAATTTGAGGCTAACCTGAGCTATATACAGTGAGATAAGGTTTCATAAAAGACCAGATGTGACAATCCCAGCACTTGATTGAATCAGGAGGATTGTTCCGAGGCTAACCTGAGCTGCATATTGAGCCCCCCCCCAAAAAAAAAACCTAGGTAAAATTTGGACTTTATGTTTTTGAGACAGGGCCTCATTGTGTAGGCCAGGCTAGCCAGGAGCTCAAATATGCCAGCCTTTTGTCTCCCAAGTGCAGAATTAAAGGCATTTGTCACCATGATCAGCTTCCACAAATCTTTCTTTAAAGAAGCTGAGGGTCTCGGCTCTGCTACTGAGCTCCATCAGTAACCCTGACTTCTGTTTTGCTCTCCAGGCCTAAAGGGTGGTGGCCCCAGCGTGGGTAACAGTGGTGGTACTAATGGTACCTCTTTCAGCTACACATTCCATGGAGACCCTCATGCCATGTTTGCTGAGTTCTTCGGTGGCAGAAACCCCTTTGACAACTTTTTTGGGCAGCGCAACGGGGAGGAAGGCATGGATGTCGACGACCCATTCTCGGGCTTTCCCATGGGCATGGGTGGCTTCACCAACTTTGGCCGCTCCCGCCCTGCTCAAGAGCCCACCCGGAAGAAGCAAGATCCCCCAGTCACCCATGACCTTCGGGTCTCTCTTGAAGAGATCTACAGTGGCTGTACCAAGAAAATGAAAATCTCCCACAAGCGACTGAACCCTGATGGAAAGAGCATTCGAAATGAAGATAAAATACTGACCATCGAAGTGAAGAGGGGTTGGAAAGAAGGGACCAAAATCACCTTCCCCAAGGAAGGGGACCAGACCTCTAACAACATTCCAGCTGACATCGTCTTTGTTTTAAAGGACAAGCCACATAATGTCTTCAAAAGAGATGGCTCTGATGTCATTTATCCTGCCAGGATCAGCCTTCGGGAGGTAAGGCACAAGGTGGGCAGTGTCTTGAAAGGAGACAGATGCTGTGGGGAGCAGTGAGCAAAACCAGCCAGGGCTCTGTTGTGCTGGCAGCACGGGTAGCTTTGGAGGCAGGCTCTCCACCTAGGTGTGGTGGACCCGATTCGCTTCAGATGGCCTGGAGGAGTCAAGCTAGCTTTCACCTGACATTGTCCTTTTCCTTCCCCAGGCTCTCTGTGGCTGCACAGTGAACGTTCCCACTCTGGACGGCAGGACCATCCCTGTTGTATTCAAAGATGTCATCAGGCCTGGCATGCGGCGGAAAGTTCCTGGAGAAGGCCTCCCTTTGCCCAAAACCCCGGAGAAACGTGGGGACCTCATTATTGAATTTGAAGTGATCTTCCCCGAAAGGATCCCCCTGACATCCAGAAGCGTCCTCGAGCAGGTTCTTCCCATATAACCCAACAGCATTCCCCAAGGACTGAGCCAGGGACCTTTCTAGAGCTTGAGGATTTCCAGACCGTTCCACCAGTTGTGCACTACAAGAGGGCGGGAGGGCCCAGGGAGGGCTTTCGCTCTGCCTGATGTTTTCTGCAGCATATATTACAATCTTTCAAAGTCGAGCACTAGACTTAAGTGGTTTTTCGAGGGATAGGCAGGCTGTGGGAACAGCAGCCCTCCCACAATGGATCCACTCTGCACTTCCAGCCCCTGCCCAGGGGTGTGAGGCAGGCCTGCAGCTAAACTCGCTGTCTTTGTTGTCCCTTTGCTTCTGACCATTGTGTGACAGAGACCCACCATCTTGGTTGCCAGACCACCCTGTGCACTCGTCAATATCTGCTGTGTGAGCAGGTCTTGTATTTGAATTTGTCCCCATACCTCTTCCCCTGAAGAATCCTGTCTTCTCTTTGGCCATCTCAAATTGAGACCAGTTATGTGGGACTGCCAGGCCAGCATCACAAGCAATACCTCGTTGTAGGACCACAGGGCCAGCCTGGAGTGAACAAGTCTCCATGCTCTAGGGTCCTGGCCAGCTAGGAGGTTCCCTGGACCTCTGGCTCTGCCGAAGCCAAATGGCTGGCTTTTGGGTCACACACTTTGCTGGTTCAAAGGCCATCTGGGGCTTCCTGGTGGCCCAAGTCATTTTGTGTGTGTGATGGACTCTGGACTCTCAAAAGGATCTAACCCTTTTGAATTTTGCACAGCCCTCAGTACAATCCCTTTTGATAAAAGGGTCTTTGCTTCTGATGACAGAAGCACTGGGAAGTCTGTAAATACGTTTTTATAATTCCACGCGAAGCTGATGTGTACTCAGATGAATGCAGACCCTGGCAACCCCTGCTGTCTGTCCAGGGCCGTGATGGAATCAGACAGATGTCGGGAGTGAGGGCAACGGGAGTGAAGGAGTCTGTTCTCTGAAGCCATCCTGGTGCTCTGACCTTCTGGCTCATTGTAAGTCGCCACTGCCGACACGAGACCAAAGTGTGTGACTTGTCATTATGCAGCATGACAGCATTAAAGACTGATGCTAAACCTCAGGAGAGCAGTCCTGCGACTCTGTTGAGGGCTCTGCTGGGATGGGTGGGATGTGGTGAGTGGTGGGCAAGAAGCAGCCACCAAAGAAAACAAAGTCTCCGTTCCTGGGCCATAAACTCTGAATCTCAGCCTCACAGCCACGCACAATAGAGCCAGCTCAACGTGAAGATTAGGATTGAGGTTGGGGCCGGGGTGGACCCAGACTCCTTCCTCTCCCAGGGTTTTCGCTGTTTCTGGGGACCCAGTCACCATCAGGGCCAAGGGTTAATGTGGGATCTATCTGCCTGGGTATGGGGCAGGCCTGGCCAGACCAGAGCTAGGATACCAGCTGCTTAGAGCCAGCCCAGGGCCAATTCTGCCCTGGAGAAAGTCCATTTCCTTCTACCTACTTCATGCATGTGTCATGGGACCTTTTTAACTTTTCATTAAGCAATTCCTAAAATATTTTTATTTTTATTTTATGTGTACGAGTGTATTGCCTGCATGTATGTGAGTGCACCTGTGTAATTCAGTGCCACAGAGGTGAAAAGAGGGCTTCAGATTTCCCTGAAACTGGAGGTAAGGATGGTTTATAGCTGCTGTGTGGGTGCTGGGAATTGAACCCGGGTCCTCTGCAAGAGCAGTCAGTGCTCTTAACTGCTGAGGCATTTCTCCAGCCTCCCACCCCCTTCTTTTTTAAAAGACAGGATCTTACTATGTTGCTCTGGGTGGCTTGGAACACAGTACGTTGACCAGGCTGGCCTGGAACACAGAGATACATTTGCCTGCCCCAATGCTGGGATTAAATGTGTACCACCATGACAAACACATGTTATTTTTCTTCATTTTTATACTATGTAGACTAGGTTGGCCTTGATCTCTCAGAGATCCACCTGCCTCTGCCTCCCAAGTGCTGGGATTAAAAGCATATGCCACCACGCCTGGCTATTTCTTAACCTTTAAGTCCACTGAAGACCCTGGGTGTACCACTGTAATTTTAGCACTCGGCAAGAGACGGAGGGTTCAAGGCCTGCCTGGGCTACAAATAAGACTTTCTCTAAAAAAAACTGAGAGTTGAAAATGTGGCTAAGCTGTAGAGTATTGACTCAGTCTAAGGCCCTTGGTTCCAGCACCACACACAAATTGACCTAAGAATTGCTTTCCCCCACACTGCAGGAGAACAGGTTAGCCTCAGAATGGTCTAGAGGCTAGAACTCTGCAGTGGTGGTATGTTCTTTTACTTTAAATAGAGTTAAAATAACTCTTCTGAAACATGCCAAGTGCTCAGCTGCCACACACATCCTTGTGGCCATCGGGGGCTGTTGACAGCTCAGTTTGAGAGCGCTGACAGCTAGTGGAGTATGAACCCAGTCAGGTCACTCCAGAGACAGGATCCTGGCAGGTGACTGCAACCTGGAGCATATCCCTGTGAACTTGGATGTGCTTGGATATACGGTGTCCACAGTTCTGGAAACTTACATACACCCAACAGTTGGGAATGGGGGGGTTCTTAGGGTAACATCCTTGTTGGTGAGGAGCTGGGGGTGGAGTACAGTAGTACAGAGCCCCGGCCCTGTGTGAATGGGCCCTGCCTCCCAGGACATTTGACCTGAAACAGGAAGCAGAGCCTGACCTGAGCCTGAGGCTCCCTCCTGATTGCAGCAGGTACAGAAGAAATGGAATCATGGTTTGTTTGTGTCCATGCATGTGCATTCAAGAGTGTGCCTGTGATTATGTAAGTTAATTTCTAATTTTTTCAGTTTCTTTTTTTTGGTTGTATTAGCAGAAACTGGAAAGGGTACATAACAAAACAACTCCCATCCCCAACAAATATTTCCAGTTTCTTGGTGGCTTCTGCTGAGTTCAGGAATGCTTCTCTCTTTACACGATTGCTTTGTTTTTCTTGCTCTTGGGGTACAACAGGGCAATAGTTTCCCCATTCCCAATACTCTAGTCCATCAGTTCAGACAGAAATGGGTGTGAAGAAACGGTAGGTATTTTCTCTCCATCTGTTACTTCTTCCTGGGTTGAGTCCCATTTTGACTTTGTAAAGCAGAAGGGTTGCAAGTTCAAGGCTAGCCTGGGCAACTCATACCCTGTCTCAGCAAATAAAAAGACGGGCTGGAGAGATAGCTCAGTGGTTAAGATCATAAAATGTTCTTGGAGAGAACTGGAGTTCAGCTCCCCGCACCCACATTGTACTGTTCACAACTGCCTGTAGCTCCAGCTCCAGGGGGGATCTGATGCCTTCTGGCTTCTGGGCACCTATGCTCATGTGTAGACCGGCACACACACATACACACAAGATCTTATAAAAGTAAAAAAGGCTGGAGTTGTAGCTTAGCAGTAGAGCACTTGCCTAGCATACTCAAAAGCCCTGGGTTCCATCCCCTGTACAAGACAAAAATATATAAATACCTATCTTCTAGGTTTGTTTGGATTTCCAGATATGTAAATGGGGCACATGCCCAGACACCAGGCAAGTACTGGCACAAAACAATGTATGTCAGTTACACCCTCACACCTTCCCAAAGACAGGCAAAAATATCCTGATCAGTGGTCTTTGCTAAATTCCAGAAAGCAGACCCCCCATATGAACTGAAACCCTGGCAGAGGCCTGCCCTTCACCCCCAGCCTGTAGAAACCACAGCCAAAGCAAGCACACTCCCCATCTGACCACCTGCTCATTGGACAAGCCCCAGAAAACAAGTCCCAGAGCTGAGCAGCCCCAGGATTGAATCCTGGTCACAGCACTATTTATTTTTTAAGAAAAAATTGGGCGTTTGTGTCTGTGTGAGGGTATGTGCATGCAAGTGCATGTAGCTCTCAGAGGCTAGAGATGTTGGTTCCCCCCAGGAGCTGGAGTTACAGGCAGTTGTGATCTTCCAACATAGCTCCTGGGAACTTGGGTCCTCCGTGAGAGCAGTGTGCACTTTTAGCCACCAAGCCGTCGTCTTCTCATCCCCAGCACTCTGTTGACTCTGTTGCTGTGTGGCTGGGTAGTTTCATCTCTGAGCCTTTCGGTGTCCTCTGAAAAATGGAGGATATGGCTGTTGCAAGACCCTGTCTCTAATGGGAGAGGGGAAATGAAATTTAAGTCTCATCCAGGTGTTTGACAGTTGGTGTGTCAAGAAGGAAACAGCCACAGGGATTAAGAATTCATCTCGGGGCTAGAAGATGGCTCAGTGCTTGACAAGCAGGACTGGAGTTCTGATCCCCAACACCCACATAAAAGCTAGATGGGTGTGGCAATCTGCCTATAATTCCAGAGCTCAGAAAGCAGAATCTAGATTCCCAGAGAAAGCTGTCTAACTAAACTAGCTGAAACTGAGAGCTCCGAGGTCAGTGAGACTCTGCTTCAGTGATGGGGGAAACACCTGGCATCAATTTTCAGGCATGTGCACCCACACACATTTGAACATGCGTACAATTCCTGGCACGATTTTCAGTGCTCCGAAGCTGAGGCTGGAAGGATGTGAGTTCGAGGTCAGCCTGAGCTGCATAGCAAGGCCCTGTCTCCAACAAAAACAAACAAAAGCGAGGCGAAGGCAGGCAGGACTGTTATGTGCTTAGCGCACATGACGCCCTGAGGCCCTGGCTTTCATTCCCAGCATGGCAACGAGAAAAAAAGTTACGTTTAAGGCTAAGCAAAAGACCTATTTTTTTGTTCTCATTATTGCTAAACACAGTGACAGTCACAGTCACATAGTGAGCACTTGTACGTTTAGTAAACACTGCATTCTGGTTCTGAGCTTGGTGCTGGGAAAAGCAGTGACCGAAACTAGCAAAAACTCTGTCTCTGGGCTGGTGAGATGGCGCAGAGGGTAAAGGTGATTATGGACAAGTCTGATGGCATGTGTTTGATCTCCGGGATCCACATGGTAGAAGTAGACAACTAACTCCAACAACTGCCCTCTGACACCAACATGAGTGCCATGACATGCACACACACAGAGAATAAACAGATGTACAAAAGAAAAAAATTTGTCTGAGCTGGGGTGTGGGTCAGTGGCATGCAGGACACCCTGACCTCCATTCCTCCTAGAGAAGCAAAGGGAGGGGAGAGGAAAACTTCATCTCAGCAAGCAGGAGGCCCCGGGCTTCATCACCAGACTGCAACCAATAACTGAATAATTTCTGTCCTTGAGAAGCTGATGGTCAAGTGTGGGTAGATGAGGAATAGGAAGACATAAATAAAATACCCAATATGCCAGTTAGCACTGAGAGCCATTCGGGATAGAGAAGACGTGGGTGGAGGTTGTTAGATGCATATTAAATAACAGCAAGTGCCCTGCAAAGAAAGGTGGCATTTAAGCAAAGGCCAGGGAGGTAGGGGCAAACTGTGTGGACATAGGAAAGACATCCAGGCAGAGGGAGCAGCTGTGCAAAGGTCCTGAGGCGAGAGGCCAGAACAGAGACGAGAACTGCATGCAGGCAAATGACTCAGACATGGTGACTCTTCTTATGAGTGAGGGAGGAGCTTGCCTGGATTTGGGGGTAAGGAATTGTTTCAGGTTTCCTCTGCTTGTGGCAGGGGCTTCAGAGAGTGTGTCATGTTTTAAATTACACTTATTTTATTTTTGTGGGGTAGGGGAGGCACAGAATACACGTGGAGGTTCCCTCTTTGCACTGTTTTGTTCCCAGGGATCAAACTCAGATTGTCAGGCTTAGCCGCAAGCACCTTTATTCACTCACTGAGCCATCTTGCTGGCTGAAAGAGTGGCATTATACCACAGTGTAACTTCAAGTCCTTGAGACAAATCATCAGTCCTCTGAAATCACAGTGCAGAGAATTTTCATTAAGATAGCAATGCAATTAGTATGCATCTCCAGTTTTATTAAAATGCAGTCTTCCAAGGCCTGTGGCCAGCCCTGAGATGGCTCAGCAAGTGAATAAAGGTACTTGCTTCCAAGCCTGATAACCTGAGTTTGATCCGCAGAACTCACATAGTGAAAGGAGAGAACCAATTCCTGAAAGTTATCCTTTGACATCCACATGTGTGATGGCACACCCAATGCCCATCTCCTGTAAAAAATTAATGTAATTTTAAATTTTATAAGAAACAAATGTGGGGGGGCTTGAGAGATGGCTCAGTGGTTAAGAGAACTAGCTGCTCTTGCAGAGAGCACCCAAATGGCAGCTAACAACCATCCACAACTCCAGTTCCAGGGGATCTCACACCCTCTTCTGTCATCTTGGGCACTGCACTACACAGATGCACTTACATACATGCAGGCAATACACTCATACACATAAAATAAAAATACAAAAATATGGCCTGGAGAGATGGCTCAGCAGATAAGAGCACTGATTGCTCTTGCAGAAGACCCAGGTTCAATTCCCAGCACCCACACAGTAGCTAACAACAGTCCATAACTCCACTTCCAGGGGATCCTGACCTCCTTCTGACCTTCATGGGCACTGCATTGCACAACACTGGTACGGTTACACATATGCAGGCAATACACTCATACACATAAAAGGCAACGAGAAAAAAAGTTACGTTTAAGGCTAAGCAAAAGACCTATTTTTTTGTTCTCATTATTGCTAAACACAGTGACAGTCACAGTCACATAGTGAGCACTTGTACGTTTAGTAAACACTGCATTCTGGTTCTGAGCTTGGTGCTGGGAAAAGCAGTGACCGAAACTAGCAAAAACTCTGTCTCTGGGCTGGTGAGATGGCGCAGAGGGTAAAGGTGATTATGGACAAGTCTGATGGCATGTGTTTGATCTCCGGGATCCACATGGTAGAAGTAGACAACTAACTCCAACAACTGCCCTCTGACACCAACATGAGTGCCATGACATGCACACACACAGAGAATAAACAGATGTACAAAAGAAAAAAATTTGTCTGAGCTGGGGTGTGGGTCAGTGGCATGCAGGACACCCTGACCTCCATTCCTCCTAGAGAAGCAAAGGGAGGGGAGAGGAAAACTTCATCTCAGCAAGCAGGAGGCCCCGGGCTTCATCACCAGACTGCAACCAATAACTGAATAATTTCTGTCCTTGAGAAGCTGATGGTCAAGTGTGGGTAGATGAGGAATAGGAAGACATAAATAAAATACCCAATATGCCAGTTAGCACTGAGAGCCATTCGGGATAGAGAAGACGTGGGTGGAGGTTGTTAGATGCATATTAAATAACAGCAAGTGCCCTGCAAAGAAAGGTGGCATTTAAGCAAAGGCCAGGGAGGTAGGGGCAAACTGTGTGGACATAGGAAAGACATCCAGGCAGAGGGAGCAGCTGTGCAAAGGTCCTGAGGCGAGAGGCCAGAACAGAGACGAGAACTGCATGCAGGCAAATGACTCAGACATGGTGACTCTTCTTATGAGTGAGGGAGGAGCTTGCCTGGATTTGGGGGTAAGGAATTGTTTCAGGTTTCCTCTGCTTGTGGCAGGGGCTTCAGAGAGTGTGTCATGTTTTAAATTACACTTATTTTATTTTTGTGGGGTAGGGGAGGCACAGAATACACGTGGAGGTTCCCTCTTTGCACTGTTTTGTTCCCAGGGATCAAACTCAGATTGTCAGGCTTAGCCGCAAGCACCTTTATTCACTCACTGAGCCATCTTGCTGGCTGAAAGAGTGGCATTATACCACAGTGTAACTTCAAGTCCTTGAGACAAATCATCAGTCCTCTGAAATCACAGTGCAGAGAATTTTCATTAAGATAGCAATGCAATTAGTATGCATCTCCAGTTTTATTAAAATGCAGTCTTCCAAGGCCTGTGGCCAGCCCTGAGATGGCTCAGCAAGTGAATAAAGGTACTTGCTTCCAAGCCTGATAACCTGAGTTTGATCCGCAGAACTCACATAGTGAAAGGAGAGAACCAATTCCTGAAAGTTATCCTTTGACATCCACATGTGTGATGGCACACCCAATGCCCATCTCCTGTAAAAAATTAATGTAATTTTAAATTTTATAAGAAACAAATGTGGGGGGGCTTGAGAGATGGCTCAGTGGTTAAGAGAACTAGCTGCTCTTGCAGAGAGCACCCAAATGGCAGCTAACAACCATCCACAACTCCAGTTCCAGGGGATCTCACACCCTCTTCTGTCATCTTGGGCACTGCACTACACAGATGCACTTACATACATGCAGGCAATACACTCATACACATAAAATAAAAATACAAAAATATGGCCTGGAGAGATGGCTCAGCAGATAAGAGCACTGATTGCTCTTGCAGAAGACCCAGGTTCAATTCCCAGCACCCACACAGTAGCTAACAACAGTCCATAACTCCACTTCCAGGGGATCCTGACCTCCTTCTGACCTTCATGGGCACTGCATTGCACAACACTGGTACGGTTACACATATGCAGGCAATACACTCATACACATAAAAAATAAAAATAAAATATTTTTTAAAATACAAAAATATTTATTTTAAAAAATCATAAATTAGCTGGATGTGGTGGTGCACACCATTAATCCCAGCACTCGGGAGGCAGAGGCAGGCAGATCTCTGTGAGTTCAAGGCCAGCCTGATCTACGTAGTGAGTTCCAGGACAGCTGGGGCTATAGGGAGACCCTGTCTCAAAAAGACCAAAAAAAATTATAAATTATAAGTAGAACTTTTTTTAGATACAGGCTTTCAAGCATGGTGGCAGACACTTAGAATCCCATCACTGAGGAGGCAGAGACAAAGAGAATCCCTGCGGCTCTGTGGCCAGGCAGGTTGGCCAAATTAGCAAGCTCCAGGTCCCAGTTAGAGACCTTGTCTCAATAAAATACAGTGGATAGTTCCTGCGGAAGGACACTTGAAGTCAACCTCTGGCCTCTACATATACACAAACACACGCATATACATGCACAGACATGCACACACACACACACAATGGAAAAATGTAGACTTTCAAGTTCACATACTCATCTTTTCTCACACAGGCCTGCACCTGTGTTGATAGCCTACCAATTCAGCCTGGAGTCACCTTACTTTGTCTGGGATCTTATACTGTGGTTATGCAGCCAAACACCAGTCTTTCTGTTATGAGGAGGGACAATTCAGGGGAGCAATCCAGAAAGTCCCCTTCTTGAACAAACTTGATTTCCTTCAGCTCACCAACCATGTCCTAATAAGCTTCTCATCACCAGGCTCAGAGTGACTCTCGGACCAGAACTTCCCCTCCCAGTGTTTGTTGAGTGAAATAAGTGGCTTAGTGATTCAGAAGACAGTGTGTGCAGCGTCTGTCCCATGATTCCCATATCACAGAGTGAGCAGAGGAAGGACATCAGCCCAGCGTCTCCCCTCTGGGAGGGGGTCCTCTGATCCCTCCTCTGGGAGGGAGGTCTCCCTGACCTTTCCCCCGGGGTAAAGTGGGCAATTGCTCTGGCTGCAGGAGTCAGGGAGCACAGCTCCTGAGGGACACTTCAATGCCAAGCCTAGGAAGACAACCCCTGGTGTGGCATTCTTGGAGTACCTCATGAAATGCAGACCTAGAAGCTTCCTTTTTCTTTTTTTTAAAAATTTATTAGTGTGTTGTATGAGGTTATGTAGGTTCCAGTGATCAAACTCAGCTCCTCTGGCTTATGTGACAAGTGCTTTGCCAGGGGAGCCCTTCCACCAACCCTAAAGCTTCAGTTTTCTGAAGCCATAATTTTAAATTCCCACAAAACAGGTGGCTTAAAAAGAAGAAATTTGGGCCTGGTACAGTGGCGCAAACGTAATTCCAGCATACTAAAGGTTGAAGTAGGAGGATCAGAAGTTTGAGGTCAGCCTGGGCTACATATTAAGACTCAAAAGGGGGGGGGATTGAATTGAATCCACAAAGCCCTTGTAAGGTGTCTTCTGACCTTCATGCATATGCACACATAAGCATACACATACTTTTTTAAAAGCAATTTCTTGTCTTGTGGTTCTGGAGTCTAGAACTATAAAATCAGCACTGGCTACATTGGCCCCTCTCCTGGCTTCCGGTGGCTTCCACCAGTCTTGAAGTGACTTGTAGACCAATCACTGTCCTCTGCTATCACCATCACACCACCCTCCTTCAGTGTATGGCTGTCTCATAAAAAAGACACTTATGGACTGGGCTGTGACCGAGCACTTGCCTAGCCCATGTGAGGTGCTGGGCTCCATCCCCAGCACTGTGAAAGTAAATAACAAATAAGGATGTAATAAGGCTGGTGAGAGGGCTTGGTTAGTAAAATGCTTGCCTTGAAACCATGAGGACCTGCGTCCCATCCCCAGAATTTCCGTGACAGGTCCTGCACCTGTAATCTCAGCACTGAGGAGGGGGAGACTGGAGAAGCTCTGGGGCTGATTGGCACAAGAGACCCTGTCTCAGAAAACAAGGTGGCTGAGGGTGCCCGAGAAATGACACTGGAGGTTGTCCCTGACCTACACACACGTACACACATGTACACAACACCTGCACTCCCCCAAAACATGAATGCATGTATGCTTGCATGAATGAGTGAATGAATGAGTGAATGAATGAGTGAATGAATGAGTGAATGAATGGCTTCATCTACCAAGACCACAGGCCCTGGGTTGGCAACATGTCCTCCGGTGGCAAGCAGGTACAGCAAAGCAGCCTGTGCCCTTCCCAAGACCTGCGTCGTCCTGGGGGTGTGTCGGGGGCGGGTCCACGACGACGTAGATAGGTTGATGGACAGGCCTGACTCAGCCGGAGGGCCGGGTTGGCGGCTGCTGTAGGGCAGCACCGGGATTGGATGGTCTGTCCTTGGGAAGACGGTGCTGGACGTCAGGTAGCCGGGGCTGACTACATCGGGAGCACCTGGCGCGCAGGTACCCGCTCTTGGCGGGCACTGGCTCCCGGGACCTAGGACGGAGGCTGAAAGTACTCAGGTGCTCGCCGGCGCGGGCTGATGGTCACCGGAGCAAACAAACTACAGACGAGACTGCGCCGGTCGGGCCAGGAGGGCTCGCAGGACAGGGACGCATACGACGGCAGGTGAGAGAGGACCTGACAAGTAGACTGAAGGTAGAGGGCTGAGCACGGATGGTCTACAAGGCCACACCCCTAGCTGAGGAGCAGCTGGCAGGAAGGCTGCTGCTGCAAGGAAGTCAGTTTTACCCAGGGGTGGGGCCCAAGGTAAGTTGCCCATGCTCCCGTGCTCCAGTGAATTACTCTACACCCATGTGTCTACCCAACTAAATAAAAAAGTCCTGGGAAGGTCGGGAAGGCTTACGCCTTTGATCCTAGCTTTTGGGAGGCAGAGGGAAGGCAAATCTCTGAGTTCAGATCTCTGTGAGTTCGAGGATGTGGGGGTGAAGGTCCCAGGAGGAACTGGAGCTGGGGAGTGAGTGGAGATGGTCTATCTTCTATGTATGAAATTACCAAAGAATGAATTTTAAATAATACTTTTTTTTTTTTTTTTTTTTTGGTTTTTTTGAAAAACCCCCCTTTAGCTTTGGCGCCATCTAGGGTCTTAAAAAAAAAAGACTTGTATATTTGCTTTCAAGTTTCACGAAGCTGGTTTCTGAGCATCTATGCTACACCCCGACAACAGGTATTAAAGATTAATCACATTTAGACATGCACCCGCACATAATTATTTTTTTTGTGTGTATGAGTGTATTGCCTGCATGTATGTTTGTACAACTGTGTCAGGCAATGCCCACAGAGGTCAGAAGAGAGTGTCAGATCCCCTGGAACTGAAATTAGGATGGTTGTTAGCCACCATGCGGGTGCTGGAAATCAAACCCAGGTCCTCTGCAAGAGCAGTCAGTGCTCTTAACCACTGAGCCATCTCTCCAGCCCTGAATGTGGTATTCTTTAAGATAGCAGGATCCTTGCTTTGAAAGCATTAAACTCTTAAGGCAACTGAATGTTAAAAGTAAAAAATAGAGCCGGGCATGGTGGTACATGCCTTTAATCCCAGCACTTGGGAGGCAGAGGCAGGCAGATCTCTGTGAGTTCAAGGCCAGTCAGGTCTATATAGTGAGTTCCAGGCCAAGTGGGGCTACATGGAGACCTTGTCTCAAAAAAGAAAGTAAAAAAAAACATTAAAATTAGTAACCAGACAGGCGTGGTGGTACATGCCTTTAATCCCAGCACTCGGGAGGCAGAGACTGGCAGATCTCTGTGAGTTCAAGGCCAGCCTGGTCTACATAGTGAGTTCCAGGACAGCTGGGGCTACAGGGAGACCCTATCTCAAAAAGACAAAAAAAAAAAAAAAAAAAAATTTAGTAACCAAAATTACTGGTTCACTATTTGATTCTAAAATAAATGTTTGCAAGGCCTGAGGTTTATTCAAAACCGTTCAGCTTTTACCTAAGTTTTATTTAACAGTAGTTGAAAAATGTCAAACCAACGTGACCGACCTTTTTGGGCATTTGATAACCAAGCCTAGAGGCTTATGCTAATATTATTAGAGGGTGTAAAGGGACAATATTTTGCTTTTTACCCTCCAAGGTGACTGGACTATGGGGCAGTCATATTTATGTATCCTATAAATATGATGGCTAACCTTCTTATTTAAGAAGGCTATGGAGACCCACCAAACGAACTTAAACCAGTAGCCAATCTACAAAGAGAAGGTCAACACAGAAAAGTTTCCTCAATGCTTCCAAGGGAAGCCAAGGTCAAGTAAGGTCTTTTGTTATCCTCACATAGATGAACTGGTAAAAGAAAAACTGAGTCAAAAGCTCCTCCCAAGCCCAAATGACCTTATACATTTTTTAAATGGGGGTTAGTTTTGGCCAACTACATGGTCTTAAATGCCCAACAAGGAAATACAATTAAAGATAATTAACCTATTTCTTTAAAAATATAAGGAATTACAATTTCTAGACATTGGTTTAAATACAAACCATTTAGAAATCTAGGAATAAACCTTACTAAACTGCCACCTAACAAGGGTTTAATCACTATGAGTACTTGTTCTGACAGGACGGACCCATATCTTACTAGTCACTCTCACTGTAACACTCTGTCACTCCTGGCTCATGGCAACATTTTTAAATTTTTTTATTTTATTTTATTTTTTGGTCTTTTTGAGACAGGGTCTCCCTGTAGCCCCAGCTGTCCTGGAACTCACTATGTAGACCAGGCTGGCCTTGAACTCACAGAGATCCGCCTGCATCTGCCTCCCGAGTGCTGGGATTAAAGGCGTGCACCACCATGCCTGGCCAACATTTTATTTTTTGGTATACTTTTTGCCATAGGTTTGGTGGAAGTTGCTCCAGCTGACTGGACACACTGTACTGTTGCTTGTTTATTCTGCTTATGTAGCATTTTAAGTATCCTCCACTGCTGTTAGTATTAACTTTCATGACACTGCTCCTATGTCTGTTATGCCTCTTGATCCAGGCTGTTTTGTCCATGGCTGGCATTTCCTTCAGAGGATCTCAAGGCAGGTCATTTATGACTAGACTACACCTTCTGTGTCAGAGTACACCCAATTTTGAGGGACATTCTTGCCTGTTTACCCAATTTGGGGAATCAGCCCCATGGGAGGGATGCTGTGAGTCAGTGGTCTGTTGGGTTCTAGGCTGCTACAAAATCTTCATGGCATGGGTCAGCTCTCAATATCTAAATGGTCTGCCCCACAAAAGGGACATTGCCCTATCAGAAGGAAAATAGTATTGTTAGAAACCAGTTAACATGGGTCCCATCACTACCAGCCCTGACACTATACTATAAAAAGATGTAAGCCAAAACCTTAAATTTCCCTCTTTAGGTCAAAACTTCTTTATAGACTTGGCAGAGAAAATTGCCAAAAACCTTGGAGTTACCAAT
This sequence comes from Nannospalax galili, assembly GCF_000622305.1. Classification (NCBI taxonomy): domain Eukaryota; kingdom Metazoa; phylum Chordata; class Mammalia; order Rodentia; family Spalacidae; genus Nannospalax; species Nannospalax galili. The sequence goes on from NW_008357641.1 coordinate 510,499, forward strand.
TGTTGGGCATGTGGAGGCACCTTCATAAGTGAAGAATGGCCCTGGACAGGGATGAGCCTAGATGCTTATTCCACATTGCAATGGAGCCAAAAATCTCACTGAACAAGGAGAGACCCCCAAAACTGGGTTCTCACGTCAGAGGTATTTAGAAAAGAATGTATAAGTAGGCTGGGGCCTAGCCACACCCAATGCATAGGAGAGACCCCAAGCGAGAGACTGCTGTTCTGGAACGCCACCTGGTGGCCAGGTACACCTACTTGGTTTTGGGCTCCCAATCTTAGAGGTACAGGGTCTCAAAACACACAACCCCTGTTTAACTGTACTAGCCCTGACACTATTCAGGTTAACTCCATTCAAGGCTTTCCAAAGATCTCTAAATTCTGGGATAATTCAGCCAAGACTGAATTAAATAGAAAGCAAGTGAACTACTGTGGATCTGTGGAAAAAGGGCATATACCCATCTCCCTGCCAACTGGAGAAGGACCTGTCTATAGGAAAATTTAGGGTCTTGGTTTAGAGGATGGTTTTGGAGGTTTTAAAATCTTCATCGGCATAGTAATACTAATGTTGGGAGCCCGCCTGTCAGGTCCCTGTCTGGCTCCCCTCTGTCTGAGGTGTATTACTTGTTCTGTATAAGCCACTATGGGGAGAAGACCCACTGCCAAGGTCATGGCATTACACTGTTATCCTCAGGCAAGAGGACTACAGATGAGTGTCTGAGGTGCATTACTTCTGTAGATGTCACTATGGAAAGAAGACCCACTGTCAAAGCCATGGCATTACATGAGGCCCCAAATCAAAATCGTAAGACTCTACATAGTTTAACTCTGGGTTAAATGAATCTCAAAGGGAGGAGTTGATGTAGAGCCTGATGGAATATTAAGGAAAATATAGATTTTAATGCTCGTTTCTATCTTTGTCTCTGTCAGCAAGGTTCAGCTGACGTTTATAGTTAGAACACTGACACAGCTAGCTAGAACCACTTGTCTTGTGTCCTGACAAAACTTCATTAATTCTGTTTGTCTCAAATGAAGACTTCTGCAATGACTTTCAGACGGGATTTTTTTTTAGCATGTTTTTCTTTCCTAAATTTATAATTTGCCTAATATTGGGACTCTACTGATAGGTGATCAGTATGTAAATTTCCTTCCCACTGTAACCCAATGCCTAAGGCATAAAAGATAAGTGCTACTTCCCTTTGGAGTCCAGATTTTGAGACTTGAGCCCCCTGGACCAGGCTGCAGCCTAAATAAAATTCCTGCTTCCTGTACACTCTCACTGTCCTGCCTGATCTTTCCTGAAACATCTTCAGCAACCTCAGTGGTGCCTTCTAGCATTACAAGAGCCAGACTACATGTAAGGGACATTTGCAGCTCAGTCCTGACCTTATTTTTCCAAGTTCAACAGCCAAAGCCTTCCATGTCTTCAGAAATAGGGTCTTACCATTCAGTTCTGGAACACAACCAACAGCAATGGGAAGAGACTTTATTGTCTTAGGGGCCTCCTAGGGCCTCCCTGGCCAACAACTCCTAGGGAGCTAACCCACCCCCAGCACTGGGATTTTCAAAATCTTATGGCTTTGGGGGCATTTGGTTTTACTCTTAACAAGATACTCTTGTTTACTTATTTAAGTGTACTCACATATCTCTCAAATGGGTCCCTAAATCTTTAAAAACACTTAAAGGTTAGCATTGTTATCCACATATAACAAATTTTTTTTATAGAAGATGTACAGGGCAACAATATAAACTTCTAATCCAGCATGAAAACATTTTATTCAATTTGTATCAACTATTTCTCTCTTAGGTGAAGTAGTCTTAACTTGGCTGGGTAAACTGGGTACTAAACATTGTTTCTTTTGGGACTTGAGCCATGAGAGCACTGGCTGAACTTACAGGGGACTGGCATTCAATTTCCAGCACCCACATGGTAGCTAACAATCATCTGTAACTCCAGTTCCAGGAGTTCTGATGCCCTCTTTGACCTCTGTGGGCATTGCCCAACACAGGTGCACTTACATATATGCAGGTAATATACCTAAAATAAAAATAATAAATAAAATTTAAAAACAAAAAAAAACATTGTTTCTCTTATCTTTAGTTATTTTACTATTTTTCTCTTTACATTTGACTCTTTCCATGGGTTCCAAGTTTTGGGATCCTAGAAAAGAAGGGCTCTCTCTTTTTTTTTTTTTTTTTTTTTTTTTTTTTTTTTTTTTTTAAAAAAAAAAAAAAAAAAAAAAAAAAAAAGAGGACGATAAATCTTTCACTGTGATATATCAAAATAACAGAGATCCACCTGTCTCTGCCTTCCAAGTGCTGGGATTAAAGGGTGTGCCACCACACTCTGCAGGAAGGACTCTTTGATAGGTAAAAATGTTGGAGAGAGAGCGAGCGGATGGAGGAAGGCACCGAGGCACAGATAGAATTCTCAGCAGGATACAGATTTATTTCTCATGGGGCACCTTTCCCTCGGGGAAAGGAAAGATGTCAGGGAAGGGAAGGGAAAGATGTCCAGGAAGGGCAGGGAAGGGAAAGATGTCAGGGAAAGGAAAGATGTCAGCCCACGGGCTGTGAGCTGGGACTTTATATATGGGGGCTTTAGGGTGTAGAAGGGGGGAATGTTAG
>NW_008357641.1:513869-515063 GCF_000622305.1 Nannospalax galili
CAACCTTACCGGATTGGTTGATAAAATAACAGCATTCTTCACCCAGAAAAATACAGGTTCCCCCTTTTTCTGCAGTTAATAGATCCAGGGCTCGCCTGTTCTGGAGTGCAACTTCAGCTAGGGAGGATAATTGTTGTTGTAGGAACTGGATTGACTGGGCTGTAGTTTCCACTGTTGAAGTGAGCTCCTGTCTGAGGTCCTCTATTTCTTGAGAAAGATGCTGGGTTGAGATCAGCGTGTGTCCCCAGCCTCCGGCTGCGAGTCCCGTGGCTGCCACTGATGCCACCAGGCTAACACCAAGGACTGCCAAGGTGGCTGACCTCTTTGTTCTGTTTCCTTCTGTCCCTGTGGATAAGACATCATACACCTCTCCTGGTGTGCACAGGGCTAGTTTGGGGATGAGAATGACTGGAGCACAGGTGTCCTCAATCTGTGGAGAGATGCAGGAGTATATTTTTGAAGAACAGAGAAGGAGCAGTCCCAAGGTTAGAGCAGTATCTTCATTAATTGTGACATTACGGCTTGATGAGTGTGGGCATTTAGAGGTTCATGGAGTCTGTTTCATTAAGAAAAAGGGGAGGGGCAGGCATGGGCCCCTGTACTAGAAGTTCCAGAGAACACTGAGTAGTGGCCTGCGGAGTAACATTGTAAACTGCTAGAGGGAGGAGAAGTGAGCCCTGCAGGGGGGCACAGAGAAAGCAAGTGGAGAGCAAGTGGAGACATTAGCATCAGAAAAGTTTCTCAGGAGATTAACTGATAAAGTGAGAATGTGATCCCAAGAGAAGCCCAAGAGAAGCTGCGGGAGGCATTGAAGCTTTGAAGCTGCTTCACAGCCATGCTGGAGAATGGGAGAGAAATAGAAAGGGAGAGTTTTGCATGAGATCTCTGCCAAGTAGGGGGGATTGGGCAGGTGGGCATAACCAGGAAGGAGTGAGTTAAAGGCATCTTCCAGAATACACAGGCTAAGGGCCCTGTTGATTTGGGTTTGTGAGGCATCCCATCAACCCTCACCACAGAGATCTGTGAGGGAAAAACTTTACCAGAGTAGGAAGGGAGAACTGACCATGACGCGCCAGTGTCAATAATGAAATTAATAATCTTACCCGCCACCATGGCTGAAACCCTGGGCTCCTCCATTGTGATAGTCATAGAAGCGGTGGGGGCCAAGAAGCCAGGGCGTCGTCAGTCTTCAGC
>NW_008357641.1:516802-517219 GCF_000622305.1 Nannospalax galili
GAACTAGCAGAGAGTAGTGAAGGGGAAAGGGGAGAGAGAGAGGGAGAGAGAGCTGAAAGGAACGGGAGAGGGGAGAGAGATAGAGGGTGGAAGTGTACCTTAATGCTGAATCAGTGGTGTTCGCAGAGGCCAGTAATAACAAGCGAGTCCGAAAATTTTACGTGCGAGGTCCCTTGAAGTAAGAGCCGGTTTCGGCACCATCTTATAGGTAAAAGTTGGGAGAGAGCAAGCCGATGGAGGAAGGCACTGAGGCACAGATAGAATTCTCAGCGGGATACAGCTTTATTTCACATGGGGCACCTTTCCCTCGGGGAAGGGAAAGATGTCAGCAAAGGGAAGGGAAGGGAAGGGAAGGGAAGGGAAGGGAAGGGAAGGGAAGGGAAGGGAAAGATGTCAGGGAAGGGAGAAAGGTCAGGG
>NW_008357641.1:517334-521466 GCF_000622305.1 Nannospalax galili
GGGGAAGCAGGAAAAGCAGGTAGGATTAGGGTCTGGAAGTGTTTACTTTTTCCCTCTTAAGATAAGAGAAAAGCTGTTATGATAAACAACTTCTAAAATCTCTGGTTATCAGGTAGAATCTGCTTATCCTATCTTTGGAGGTCAGAGGAAAGGCAGGCTGCTTCTCAGCAGAGTTTGTTTCCCTTGACTTCAAAGGTCAAGGTGAGGTCCCTGTTGGGGAGGGGGGAAACTGCTGCTGTTTGGAACCCTAACACTCTTTATCACAGATCTAACTTGCACTTTCTTTCTCCTTGTAGCCTGTAAACTACAACAAATAGCATCAGCACTTCTATCAGACCCTCCCTTACACAAATCCCCACTGAGTAACCATCTTGGCCTTAGACACATTTTTAGTTTTGTTATTTGTTTGAGTCGGGGTTTCACTTTGTAGCCCTGCTGTCCTGGAACTTGCTATGTAGACCAGGCTGGCCTCAAACTCACAGAGATCCACCTGACTCTGCCTCCTGGGTGCTAGAATTAAAGGAATGTACCACCATGCCCAGCTCTGTGGACACATTTTTTACTATACACAGGACCATGCAGCCTCTGTTGCAGCCTGTTGACACTCCATGTTATTTTCACAGACCAGAAAATTTGTTCTAAACCTTTTTTTTTCTTTTTTGTTATTTTTGAGACAGGGTCTCCCTGTAGTCCCAGCTGGCCTTGAACTTTGTAGACCAGGCCGACCTTGAACTCACAGAGATCCACCTGCCTCTGCCTCCCGGGTGCTGGGACTAAAGGCTTGTGCCAGCATGCCCCGCTAGCTTTAACATTTTTTAGAGCATGTCTATACTTATATCAGACTCCACTCAAGCAGGCATGCCACTCATACCATACAGAGGAAGAGTTTCACAGGATTTCCCCACAGCTCCTCACTCAGACTGTCCTTCTAGTTTCCTTTGGTTTCACATCTCAGGACCCATTGTAGCACCCAGGCAACTGATGATGTAGCAAGATGCTATGCTGCACCACACAGGGAAAGTAAACATATTGGGATGACTGCAGATGCTCCACACTCAGGCTGTTCACCCTCAACCGCATGCACTGCTACCCATACCCAGGACCAGGTAATCACTCCTCCCCAACTCAGATTTGGTTCTGTCATCCCTGTTTGGACACCAACTATGTTGTGTGACACTATTCCTGGGGAGACATGAACAAACACCTACTCATCCCAGACAGGGAACCAGCAAAAGACCCAACATTCAACTACCAACATTCAACTCGGTGAGCTGAGTTTTATTGGCATTACTTACAGGAGTGGAAATGACTCAAAGAAAGCTGCACCACCAAAAGTCCACCCCAGCCTGGGTGAGAGCAGCTTGTAAGAGCAGGAAATCTGAGAACTCACTCACCCTGTAGCCCTGGAGACTTTTAAACAATATTTTATTATTTTTATTTTTATGTGTATGAGTGTCTTGCCTTCATGTATGTAATTGCACACCTGTATTGTGCAAGGCCCTGTATTGTGCAAGGTCAGAAGAGGGCATCAGATCCCCTGAAACTGAAATTACAGATGGTTGTTATCCGCTATGTGGGTGCTGAGAATTGAAGCTGGGTCCTCTGCAAGAGCAGCTGATGCTCTTAGCTGCTGAGCCATCTCTCCAGTCCTGCCCAGGGAGACTTTGAACTTGTGATCCTCGTGCCTACTCAACCTTCTTTTCATTAAAATTTTTTAATTTTTTAATTTTTTGATCTTTTTGAAGCAGGGTCTCCCTGTAGCCCCAGCCGTCCTGAAACTCACTATGTAGACCAGGCTAGCCTTGAACTCACAGAGATCTGCCTGCCTCTGCCTCCCAAGTGCTGGGACTACAGGTGAGTGCCACCACACCCAGTTTATGGATTTATTTTTATGTGCACTAGTGTATTGCTTATATGTAAGTGCACCCATGCCATGCAATGACCAAATAGTTCAGAAGAGGGTGTTTGATCCCCTGGAACTTGAGCTGATGATTAATCTTAGTTCTCAGGTTGACTGTATCTGGGATCAACTAAGAGATACACCTATGGGCTGGACTATGAGGGATTTCCTGGAAGGCTCATAGTCTCAGAGTGGGCAGCACCTTCTGGCAGCAGCCCAGCTATAAGGAAAAGATGCACTGACAGCTACAGCTACTGGGTTCTTAGCCTCTCCAGGGTGAAAGCCAGCTACTGTAGGACTACCTGGTCTATGTGATATAAACCAATATAATAGATCCTATGTTGATATACATTCCACCCAGCATGCTGCCACATGGGTTCCCTGCTCCAAAATGGCCACCTAGAGAAGTGTCTCCTCAGCGTCAGCCTGGAAGCGACACAGAGACCAATACAACTGTGGTTCAAGGGGCCAGGCTACATCTAGAGGTGGCAGCAGAACTTGACAGCTTCATCCATATGACACCTGCTTAACATGTATGCAAAATACAAGAGTTAGTGAGTCACAGAGATCTGAACCAAGGTTCCAAAAAGCTACTGGGGCCACATAATATGTGGCAGGGTCAGATTCTCTGCAAGGCATCTTTGAGAGGCCTTTAACAAAGCTGGGAAGGTGAAGCTTGAATTGCAATGGAGACCCCCAATGATGGAGACAGCAGGACAATGGGATGCTGCCAAGGAATCCTGAAGGCATGAAGTGGAGCTTTCCTGCAGGCAGGGCTACCCAAGCTCTAATGCCCTATGGAACCCAGATGATTCCAAAACAAACCCAGTCGCTGTACATGGAGCTGCAGGAGTTCCTGCTGGGTTTTGACTTATTTTGGGTCAATCTTTACTTGTCATGCCCTCATTCTCCCTTTTGAAATAGTAATGTTCACTCTATGCCATTATATATCATATCTCTTAACTATTGACTTGATTTTACAAGGACTCTGTTTTAGTTTCTTTTCCTGTTGCTGTGATAAAATACCCTGACAAAAGTAGGGGGGGGTTGTTTTGGCTTACAGTTCATGGGATACAATCAATCCATCATGGTGGGGAAAGCATGGGTGGTAGGAACATAAGGCCAGCCCATCATACTGCATCAGCAGTCCTGAAGGATGCAAGTGTTAAAAATCCTCAAAACCTACCCTCAGTGATATGCCTCCTCCAGTGAGGCTCTACCTCCTAAAGGTTCCATAACCTTCCCAAACAGCATCACTAACTGTGGACCAAGTGTTCAAACACTGTGGGGAACCACATACAGACTCACAATTAAGAGATCACCTTTGGCCAGACCTAGTGGTACACTCCTTTAACTCGGGAAGCAGAGGTGGTTGGATCTCTCTGATATTGAGGCCAGCCTGGTCTACATAGTGAGTTCCAGGCCAGCTGGGGCTACAGGGAGACCCTACCTCAAAAAACAAAAGAAGCCGAGAGAGGGAGTGGGGGAGGGAGGGAGGGAGAATGAATCACCTTCAGTCTCAGAAGACACTGGACTTTAAGAGTTGAGACTGTTAAGGCTTTAAGGACTTTCAGAGATGGGCTAAATGCATTTTGCAACATGAGATGAAAGGAGACCAAGAGCCAAGGGTGGAATGTTATTGCTTAAAGTGATGTATTTGGGTGTCAAGTTGACATGAGGCAAAGTTGTGATGGTTAATCTTCATTGTTAACTTGACTGGATTTAGAATCACCTACAAGACACATAGTTGGATGTGTTTGTAAGAGCATCTCCAGAAAGGGTTAACTGAGGTGGGAAGACCTACCTACCCTCCATGGACAACACATACCATGAGCTAAGGTCCTGGACTAAATAAAAAGGAGGAGGCTGAAGAGGCGGTTCAGCAGTTAAGAGCATTGATTGCTCTTACAGAGGACCCAGGTTTGGTTCCCAGCACCCACATGGCAGCTAACAACTATCCCTAACTCCAGTTCCAGGGGATCCAACGATGCCCTCTTCTAGCCTCTGCAGGCACTGCATGACACAGGTGCACTTGCAAACATGCAGGCAATACACTCATACACACAAAATAATAATAGATTTTTAAATAAAAAAAAAAATAAGGCTGGGTGTGGTGGCACACACCTTTAATCCCAGCACTTGGGAGGCAGAGGGAGGTGGATCTCTGTGAGTTCAAGGCCAGCCTGGTCTACATAGTGAGTTCCAGGACAGCTGGGGCTACAGGGAGACCCT
>NW_008357641.1:521587-547978 GCF_000622305.1 Nannospalax galili
TTTGCTTCCTGACTGGGGTGATGTCACCAGCTGTCTTATGCTCCTGCTGCCATTCCTTCCCACCATGACGCCTTCCCACCATGACCCCGTCCCACCATGACGCCGTCCCACCATGACGCCTTCCCACCATGACGCCGTCCCACCATGACGCCTTCCCACCATGACGCCGTCCCACCATGACGCCTTCCCACCATGACGCCTTCCCACCATGACGCCTTCCCACCATGACGCCGTCCCACCATGACGCCGTCCCACCATGACGCCTTCCCACCATGACGCCTTCCCACCATGACGCCGTCCCACCATGACGCCTTCCCACCATGACGCCTTCCCACCACGACGCCTTCCCACCATGATGCACTACCTTCAGAGGTACTCTGAGACAAAGTAAATCCTTAAATTTTTTTGTCAAATAAATGCTAAACATAACTAATATACAATCATAATGTAAAAAATTGCAGTCATCCTGGCATGGTGGTGCCTGCTAGTCATTCTAGTACTTGGGAGACTAGGACAAGAAGATTCTGAGTTCAAGGCCAGCCTGGGCTGGATAGTGACTATGAGGCCAGCCAACTCGAAAATGAAAAAAAAAAAAAATGCCCCTTTGTGGCACACACCTTTAATCCTAGCACTCAGGAAGCAGGGGCAGGTAGATCCTTATGAGAACAAGGCCAACCTGGTCTACATAGCAAGTTCCAGGCTAGCTAGGGCTACAGGGAACCATGTCTCAAAAAAACAAAACCAACCAAACAAACAAAAACTAAAACAAAACCAACAAAATTGGAAATTGAGCCATCGTAAGTCAACTACCATCTACATATGACCCCTTTCCTCTTTTCTAATTAATAAGCAATCTGTACATTAATCCTTTAAGACCATGTGAATATCCTCTTCTCTTGAATCAATTGTTCCTCTGGTGTTCAAGTGTTTGCAAATGCATGCGCTCCTGCTTGTAAAGCCAGAGGTCATCCTGGAGTGTTTCTCAGGAGCTGTCCATATTGTCTTTTGAGACAGGGTTTCTGAGACCCGGAGCTCATCAATTAGCCTAGGCTACCTGGGCAGTGAATCCCAGGAATCCTCCTCTCTCTGCCTCCTTAGTGTTGGGATTACAAACTTGCACAACCATACTTGTTCGTTTTTTACACAGGATCTACTATGTAGCCCTGGCTGCCAGGAACTCACTATTTAGACCAAATTTACCCCAAACTCCGAGATCCACCTGCTTCTGCCTCTGCCTCTGGAGTGTTAGGATTAAGTATATATGCCACAACACCCGGCCCATGCCTAGTTTTTAATGTGGGTTCTGGCATGGACCAAAGTCCTTATGTTTGAGTGACAAGTATTTTAAGTACCAACTGAGCCATCTCTCCAGTCCTGTGTGTGGTTTTTGTTTGGTTTTTTTGTTTTTTGATAGGGTCTCCCTAGACCCAGCCTGCCTAGAAGTCATGATGTGAACCAGGGTGGCCTCAATCTCTCAGAGCTCCATCTGCCTCTGCCTCTCAAGGGCTGGGATTAAAGGCAAACCACACCTGGCATTCCAGTTCTGTTTTTTTTGGTTTTGTTTTTTTATTTTTGAGATAGGGTCTTCCTTTAGCCCCAGCTAGCCTGGAACTCACAGAGATCCACCAGTCTCTGCCTCTTGAGTGCTGGGATTAAAGGGATGTGGTTTTCTTATTCTTCTTTTTTTAAAAATATTTTATTTTAATTTTATGTGTATGAGCGTTATGCCTGAATGTAAGTGCACCCCTGTCATGCAATGCCCTCAGAGGACAGAAGAGGCTGTCAGATCCCATGGTACTGGAATTACAGTTGTTAGCTGCCATGTGGGTGCAGGGATTCGAACCTGGGTCTTCTGCAAGAACAGTCAGTGTTCTTAACCACTGAGCCATCTCTCCAGCCCAAGCATGTGGTTTTCTAACTTTTCCTTCCTTTCTGTGTATGTTAGTTGGCATTTCTGAATAGGGCTTTTCTATTTCTTTGGGGTTTGTTTGTTTTTTACCTTTTAATCTTTTATTTAAAAAACAGGACTGGAGAGATGGCTTGTGCCAAGAGTGTGCATGTGGAGGTCAGAGAACAACTTGCAGGAATCAGTTCGCTCTTTCTGGGTCTTGGGGATGGAACTCAGGTTGTTGGGTTTGGTGGCAAACACCTTTACTCACTAAGCATTCTCACTGGACCTTATCTTTTTGTTTTTGCAAAGGGACAGAGTCGCTACTCAGTTCTGAGCTCCTCCCCAGCCTGGACTCCCAGTCTGTTTTAGGCATACCTCCTGAGCTACAATAATGGGAAAGTGTCCAGCTCTGCCCTGTGCCCATGGGCAATCTAGAGACCTTCCCTGGGTACTTCCTCGTCAGTCCAGGAGGTGAATTGGGGCTCAGCACTGTGAGGCTTGGGCCCCACATCCCACCCTCTAGGTTCTACAGGAGGCTCACGCAGGGCTGGGCCCACAAAAGGCACTAGACTAACCCAGCCTGCTCATTGGGGGTGGCAGAGGTTAACAGAACAGGAAGGGAGGGACAGTACCTGTACTTACTGTCCTAGCCATGGAAGGCTCTGTGTTTGCTATGTGGGTGGGGCCCACCAGGCCTTCAGCAGCTAGGCCCAAGGCCCAGGGCCCAACCTCCCCTTCACTCTGCTCTTTTGCAGGCCCTGCTGAGGCTGGCAGCCATAATAATTCTCCCTGGGAACTGCAGAGATCTGGTAATTCAATGAAGCGCCAAGAGGGTCTGCTAACCAGAAGAACTACAATTCCCAGAGCTAACAATGAGCTCCAGGGCCAGCCCCAGCAGCTCTGCACTAAAACAAAATCTCACCTGTTCTGATTCCAGGTGTGTGTGTGTGTCTTTCCTTCTTAAACCTGAGCCCACTTGGGGCTGGTGAAGACCACCTGGCTCATCCATTCACACTGGCTGGCTCAGCTCTTGTTCTGGGCCAGGCTGGGTATGTTTCTGTAGAGGCAGAGAAGTGGGTAGCAAGATGTGGCTACACTAAACTCGAGTTAGATGGGGATGGACCCACGAAAGGGGACCAGGGGACATGGCTTGGAGGTAGAGTCTGTCTAGAACCCACCAGTGAGGGAGTGGGGGCATAGGTCAGTGGTAGAGGACCTGCCTAGAATCCATCAGTGGCATAGATCCATCCTAGAGTACTTTTGATCCCCAGCACAAAAAAGGGAGGAGTCGTTGCTGGGATGTGGCTCAATTGTAGAGCATGGAAGAAAGAAAAAAGGTCAATTTCTCCTGAGAGTATAGCCTGGGCTGGTTAGTCACCATCTATGTTCCAGTGCATAGCAGATGCTTAACTGGGAGGCTCTCATATGCTCCACTGTGTCTTTTCACGTGCTTTTGCTAGTTCCCGGATTAGTGCTTGCCCTGTCAAAAGTGTGCTGTACCTCCCAACGTGGCCCCTGAGCCTTTACATACCCTGTTTCCACCACCAGGCTTAGTCGGTCCATGTCTATAGAGGTAAGTGAGAGCCTGGCACCAGGCAGGGTGCCTTAAAGACTCAATGAATGAAGGACTGCCATTGTCTGTTGTGTACAATGGAAGCAGCAAGGACACGCGGGACCCTCCCTATTCACTGCGGCCCTCCCGGAATCAATGTATCTTCTTATCTGCCCGGGGGAGGAGGGGGGTGCGGGTGCGGGTGGAGTGGGAATCTGGGCTAGGGTCTGCCCTCGGCCCCTCGCTGGCCTCCCGAGAAGCCCACTTTCCTGGAGAGTCTGCACCCTTCCACCCAACTCAGTCCAGGTCACCTGACGCCCACGGCGCGTTCACCAAGGCACCCCGAGCCACCAGCACGTGGTCCAGGGATCCCAGCTTCCCATTGGCCGCTGGCCTCTTCCCCCGTTTGCGGTTGGCCGCGGCTCCCCCTGTGCAGCCCCGCAGTGGTGGAGTCCGCCGCTCTTTAAACCACGCCGGGCGGGACCACTGAGAGCGCACAGGGGAGTCGGGGGGCCCCGCGGCGGAGGGATCCCACTGGAATGTTTCCGCCGCGAGGGGGGGGCAGGGCGGCGCCCATTGGCCTGGGTGCCGGATGGCCGCCGCTGATTGGTCGGCTCGGGACATGGGTCCCGCCCGCCATAAGCCGGCTGCTGGAGAGGCCCAGACTGGAGTTCGTAGAGGCCGAGCTGGGCGAGCGGGTGGCGGCGGTGCAGGTGAGTGTCTCCCGCCCGGGAGCGGCCCCCTGGACGCGGAGCCGGCGGGGCGGCGGGGCGGAGCCAGCGAGGCGGCGGCGAGGCCCCAGACCCAGGCCCTCAGCGGCCCCTCCCCGCCGGCGGCCCCTCCCCGCCGCCATCCCGGACGGCGCCTCCTGCCCGGCGGGGGCTGCAGCCACGTCCCTGCCGTCTTCCGGGGCTGCCCCGGCCTGGGTACAGTCGGTGCCCCCGACCTCTGCCCCGCGGGGACGGAGAGAGAACCAAGGTCTGGATAACAGTAACAACAGCAGTAATAGACGGTGCCGGGCGCTTTATTTACCGTGTACAGCTTTGAATCAAAACGCCCTTCTGGGAGAGGCTGTTAACTTTGAGAAGTGAGGGTCCAGAGAAGTGAAGTGACTTGCCCAAAGTCACACAGTAGGTGGAAATGAGGGACTCACCTTTGAGTCCAGAAGTGGATGGGTCCCAGGATCAGATGTTCCTCCTAACCACCTCCTGGGCTCATTGCCCTCCGCCTCCCCCGTAGTCGCTTCTGAGCCGCACCTGCCGGTCTTTGCTTCCCACAAGTCACCAGGCACCTTCGCTTATAGGAAGCAACCCTCCCCCCATCCTTTCAGAGCTGGAGAGCAAATATCTGGGTCCTCCAGCCCGGGTCCTTATCTGCACACTCTTTCAAATGTAGAGGACTGGTAGGGAGCAAGGATCTGGGGGCTTGAGTTCTGCGGAAGGGGAGCTACATGGGTCAAGACTGAGCAGTAGGCGCGTTCCCTCCCCAAACACAGGGAGCCGAAACCCTAAGGAGCCGGTTTTTCAAGAATGAATCAGAGGCCTCCCGCCCAAGCAGCCCAAGCAGCACTGTGTTCAGTGAATTAGGGGGAGGGACTACGGGAACAAGTATGGTGTCCTCTAAGCCAGGCTTTACTTCAGCTCCAGGAAGCCCTTTCCGTGTTCCTTACTCCCCCACTTCTGATTGCAGGGTTGCTACATTTCAGGTTCTTCTTGGGATGAGAGGGCAAGGCTCTGGAAATATTCAGCTAGCTTCCCTTCAGCCCTGAGAGGACAGCCTGGGGAGGTATTCACAATTAACTCCCCAGCAGTCATGTTGGGGAGCTCATACCATAGTCAGTCAGGGAGAGAAGACGTTCTATAATCTCACCCCCTCATGAAAGCCAAGACCTGGCACATGCTAGACAAGTGCTCTGTCATTGAGCTAACCCCAGCCCCTACAAATATTTATTGAGCAGCCACTGTGTCAGGCACTGTATTTGGCACGAAGGAAACAGCTGTGAGCAGTACAAAACTTCTGCATTCTAGTGGAGAACAGTCAACAAATAAGTTAGGGAAGGCAGCCACTCCAGACCCTGCTAAGTGCAGGTGGTGTTGCAGGGAGCAGCTTTGGGCAGGGGGCTGCACAGCAACCTTTGGAGTCTAGCCCAGGCAGAGCGAAGGTGGAACAAAGGTAGAGGTCTGACTCTGCAGGAGTTCTGGGTACACAGTAAACAGGCTACATTTTTTTTTTTTTTTTTAATCTTTTTGAGACAGGGTCTCCCTGTAGCCCCAGCTGGCCTGGAACTTCCTATGTGGACCACACTGACCTTGAACTCACAGAGATCTGCCTGCCTCTGCCTCCCAAGTGCTGGGTTTAAAGGCGTGTACCACCATGCCCAGAATGTTTTTTTTCTTTTAAGGTATGGAGTTTCCCCCTGTGAGGTGGGGTCTTTTTGTAAGATTGGAAACATATGAGCAATGCCATCTGGTTTGCATTTTAAAATAGAGGCACAAAGTTAAATAACAGCCTGGAGGTTGGAAGACAAGCTCTATCAGGGTAGCTTGTAATTAAGTTCATGGGTATCTTGTGGATCATAGGAGCTGTTCCAATGGGCTGGGGCAAGCCAGGAAGGCTTGAAGGAGATAGCCTGGAATAGGCCTCGACTGGGATGCCTCTGGACCAGGGAGGAACCCATGTAACAGTAATGACAGTAACAGTCTGAGAGTATGGCTCAGTAGTAGAGTGCCTGCCTAGGATCCACAGGTGAGGAGCTGGGGCATGGCTTAGTCATAGATCTCTCTAGCATATGCTAGGCCCTCAGCTCTGTTCCCATCTGCACAGATAACACTTCCTGAAATAGTAAGCTAAAGTCTGAGCAGGCCTCTTTGGGATCCCAAAAGCACCTGAGACGGGAAATTTTGCTGGTTTTTCAGATGAGGAAACTGGGGCCCCATAGAGAGAAGTGACTTGGCTTTGCCTACACAGCTGGTAAGTGGCAAGGGTAGAACTTGAATCTAGGCCACAGCCCTCTCCAGGATCTGGAGAACTAGTTTATTAGTCACTCACTTTCCTCTGCCATTATGCCCCTCATGGGAGAGGACCCATGGCCAGGTTTAAACCAGAACCGTGGATGTGGACAGAGACAGAAAGTAGGAGGCTGGAGAATGGGGTGTGGAGTGTATAGCTTAAGAGGGCAGAAAGTGCAGTGATCATCATTAACACTTATAGACCCCTTAATAGTGTTCTCAGAACGGTTCTCGGAACAGTTCCAGGAACATACATAATTTCCTTTGAACTCAGAAAAGTTAAGATATTTACCAAAAATCATGCAGCTACTAGAAGATGAAGCCTAGTTCCAGTTGATGGTCACAACATCCTTCCCCTGTGGAGAAGTGGCAGCAGTGTGTGGGAGCTGCTGCTGCTTCTCAGTGAGCTGTTAGTGTGGTGAAATAAATGTGAGGGGCAGTACCATGGAATGAATTTGAATTCATTTTTGTGAAACATTTGTGAGCAACTCTTGTGTGCCACACTGCAGTTGATGCTCTGAATAGAGATAAGGGAAGCAGTCAAGACTAGTGTCCAGACTATATATAGTTCTCAAAAATTAATAAGAAAAAGTTCAGCCCTCCAAGCAAAAACAAAACAGCCATGTATGGTGGTGCACCTGTTATCTCAGCACATGGGCGACAGGAGGATTACACAGGGAGACCCTGAGAGATAACTCGGCGGTTAAGAGCACTGCCTACTTTTGCAGAGGACCTAGGTTCAGTTCCCAACACCACATGATGACTAACACCCATCCATAACCCCAGTTTTTTTTTTTTTTTGAGACAGGGTTGGTCTTATAACCCCAGCTGTCCTGGAACTCACTATGTAGACCAGGCTGGCCTTGAACTCACATAGAGATGAACTAAGATGCTTGATATGTGCTTGGGGATATATGTGATGCAAGATGCCAAGTGTTGATAACTATTAGGGCTGGTGCTTGCTAGTCCATCATACAATCTGTCCTCTTGTATATATATAATGGGGGGGGGTCTGGAGACAGGGTCTTCTTGTAGCCCAGCTGGCTTGAAACTTGCTATGTAGATCAGGCTGGCCTTGAACTCACCTGCCTGCCTCTGCCTCCACCTCCTGAGTGCTGGGATTAAAGGCCTGTGCTACCACACTGGCTATAACTCTAGTTCTAAGTGGTCCCTGGACACCAGGCACCTACATGGTATGTTTACATACATGTAGGGAAAACACTCCTACACATAAAAGAATTTTTTTAAAAAAAAATTTTATGCGTATGAGTGTATTGTCTGCATGTATGTGAGTGCACCCGTGTCGTACAATGCCACAGAGGTCAGAAGAGGGCTTCAGATTCCTCTGGAACTGGAGTTAAGGATGGTTTGTAGCCGCCATGTAGGTGCTAGGAATCGAACCCGGGTCCTCTGCAAGAGCAGTCAGTGCTCTCAAACACTGAGCCATCTCTCCAGCCCTGAAAAATAAAATTTTTAAAAGTTATTTTTATTTTATGTATATGTGTATTGCCTGCATGCACCCTTGTTATGCAGTGCCCACGGAGGTCAGAAGAGCACATCAGATCCAGTGGAACTGGAATTATGGATGGTTGTTGGGTGCTGGGAATCAAACCTGGGTCCACTGTAAGAGCAACCAGTAAGTACTCTTTTAACTGCTGAACCATCTCTCCAGTGCCTCCCCCACCCTTCTTTTTTTTCTTTTTTTTTTTTTTCTTTTTTCTTTTTTTATTTGAAGGCAAAATAAGATGGACACCAGAGATGGGGAAAGATGGCTCACTTGGTAAAGTGCTTCCTGTGCAGCCATGAGGACCTGAGTTTGATAACCAGCTGGATGTGGTGGCCAGGCACAGTGGTACATGTCTTTAATCCCAGCACTCATGAGGCAGAGGCAGACAGATCTCTCTGAGTTCAAGAGCAGCCTGGTCTGATAGCAAGTTGCAAGGCAGCCAGGACTATATAGTGAGACCCTGTATTTGGCAGGGGCAGGGGGCCAAGGCTGGGGATGGTGGTGGTGAGCACATGTGATCCCAGTGCTAGGGAGATGGAGCAGGAGGCTCCCTGGGGTTCATTGGCCTAGCTAGCTCAGTCTAATTGTTAGCTCCAGGCCTAGGAGACCATCTCCAAAAACAAAGTGGGGAGACCTGGATAATAGCACATGCCTTTAATCCCAGCACTCCTTAGGCAGAGGTAGTTGGATTTTTGTGAGATTGAGGCCAGCTGGAACTACAGAGAAACCCTGTCTCAAGAAAACAAAAAGCCAGTAGGGCTGGGTATACAGACTACAGCTTAGTGGTAGTGCCAGTAGGGCTGGGTACATGGACTACAGCTTAGTGGTAGTGCCAGTAGGGCTGGGTATACAGACTACAGCTTAGTGGTAGTGCCAGTAGGGCTGGGTATACAGACTACAGCTTAGTGGTAGTGCCAGTAGGGCTGGGTATACCGGGTACAGCTTAGTGGTAGTGCCAGTAGGGCTGGGTATATGGAGTACAGCTTAGTGGTAGTTCCAGTGGGGCTGGGTATATGGAGTACAGCTTAGTGGTAGTGCCCTTGCCAAGCATGTGCGATGCCCTAAATTCGTTCTCTCCTACCCTCAAAAAAATGGGTCTGAAGAGATGGCTCAGCAGGTAAAGGAGCTTTCCACCAAGTCTCATGACCTGAGTTCAGTCCCCAGGACCCACATGATGGAAGGAGCAAAGTAACTCCCACAGCTTTACAAAGGCACCATGGAGTACACATGCATATATACATAAATAAAAATTTTTGAGACACTGTGTACTCTGACTGGTCTGGCACTAACTGTGTAGACCAAGCTGGCCTTGAAGTAGTAAAGTTTTAAAATAGAGTGGATGGCATTTGAGAAATGATACCCAAGGTTGACCTCTAACCACATGTACCCACACATACAACTACATCCCTCCTTCCCCCACATAGACCATGCATTTTATAAGACTGAGTAGGGGATGGGAGAGGTGGCTCAGCAGTCAGAGCACCTACTGCTTTTGCAGAGGACCTCAGTTTGGCTCCCAACACCTATGTCAGGCAGCTTACAACCACTGTAACTCAAGCTCCAGGGGTCTGGTTCCCTCTTCTGGCCTCTGTGGGCACTTGTACTCATGTACACACACAGACACATATACGCATAATTAAAAATTAAAAAACATTGGTCTGGAGAGATGGGTCAGTAGTTACAACCATTGGCTTCTTCTGCAGAACACCCGGGTTCTCTTCCCAGCACCCACATGGTGGCTAACAGCCATGTGCCTACAGTTCCAGGGGATCCAGTGCTCTCTTCTGACCTCTGCAGGCATTGTATGACCTGGGTGCATTTACATACATGCAAGCAATACACTCATACATATAAAATCAAAACTTTTAAAAAATATTTTCAAAGGCAAAGTAGAGCTGATGAGATGGCCCGGCAGGTCAAGTTACCTGCCACTATAGCTGAGGACCTAAGTTCTACTCCCAGAACCCAAATGGTGGACGGTAAACAAACTCCACAAAGTTGTCCTCTGAACTCCCCATGTGTACTGAGGTGCGCACACACACAGTGTTTTTAAAAAGTAGGCCTGGTGGCTTGTCTTTAATCCCAGCACTTGGAGGCAGAGGCAAGTGGATTGAGGCCAGTATGGTGTACATAGGGAGTTCCAGGCCGGCTGGGGCTAGAGGAAGACTTTGTCTCAAAAAGAAAAGTACACATTTTAAAGACAGGGCCAATCCAGAACATTAAAAAAAAGTATAAAAAAGTCAGTGTCAAGCATTCTCGGGGGCTGAAAAAATACAAGCTCTTGCCCCAGCACTGTATTGGGAAATGGAAAGGGGACTGTGAGGTAGGGCATATGCTTTTGCTGGGAAAACAGGTCCCTGTACAGGGCAGGAACACCAGTGTGTCCTCTACCCTGTGGGATGCAGGGGTTACTGAGTAGCAAGTTTAAAGTCTGCTCATCCAAGAAAAGTGTATTCATGGCTGTTCTGTGCTAGTCACTGTTCCACCTACTGAGGGTATAGGAATGACACGAACCTGCCTTCAGCCATCCAGATCGTACCCTGGACAAAAGAGGGAGTAGCCAGTCAGAGGTCTGAGGCTTCTGTGGTCCAGGTGTTGGAGCAACACAGAGGAAGCCTGTGTGGCTGGAGGGAGGGGATGGTGGAAGGAGTGAGAACAGGTGTGGGCCACAGGAGGATGGGGACAGTCTGGGAGAGGTCAGAGGACAAAAGTGACATGACTGTTTGCAGGGTCATTCTGGCTGCTGTCTTGACAAACGAGAGTAAGAGGAAGCCTGAAGACACAGAGGAGCCAACTCTAGTGTAGGTAAGTGGGGATGGGGATGGAGCACATGGAGTCAGAATGAATGTATGAATGATGGAACCCTCTCACAAGGATTGGGTGCGGCCAGCTGGGTTTCCTTGAGCCTGGGATAGCCCCTCAGAAGAATATGGAGGCACAAAGTTCTTATATATAAGTGCGTATTTGGGATCCCAGCACTCAGGAGATGGAGGCAGGTAGAGCACAAGCTCAGGGTTATCCTTGGCTATATAGCAAACTTGAGGCCAGTCTGGGCTACATGAGATCTAGTAAGGTGGAAGAAATGTCACTGTGGACAGGCGTTTTTCAAGGGAAATTGAGTCACTTGATAAGTTTCTTTGTGGGATTGCAAGTCAGAAGTCCTTAAGGGGGCTTCTGGCATTTTGAACTCTGGAAATGTGACTTGAAAACAAAATTGGGCTGGGTGTGGTTCAGTAGTTGAGCGTCACCTGGTGTGCAGGAGGCCTGGGTTCTATCCCAGCACTGCCAGTTCCATCTGCCCCCTGTACCTCCCTCCCTCTGGCAGTCCTGGCCACATGGCCTCCTCACTGGTCCTCAAATATGCTGAGTGTGACACACTTTGGCCTTTGCACTGGCTGTTCCCTGTGTACCCAGAACATTCTTATCCCACGTCCTTTTTGCGGGGAGAGAAGGGATTCTGGAGATGGAACGCAGGGCTTCACATATACTGGGCAAACACCCTGCCAATGAGTCACACTCCCTGTTCCAGCTAGTTTATTGTAGTTCTCATAAATCAGGAAAAGACAGCCTTCTAGCAGACACATGGCCACACTGAGGTGTACAGTGCAACAGACAGTGTGTGGCTGAGGTCCAGCCCTACTTGTGACCTTGATACCTACTGTGTCCGCACAGCAAACAGCTTGTGTAGATGGATATGGTGTTCCTAGTCAGGGATCTTGCTTTTGTCTTATTAAAATAGCACAGAGGACTGGAGAGATGGCTCAGTGGTTGAGCACGGACAGCTTGGATTCAATTCCTAGCACCTACATGGCAACTAACACCCATCAGTAACACCAGTTCCAGGGAATCCAGCGCCCTTTTCAGAGCTCCGCAGGCATTACACTTATGTGGTATACTTACATGCAGGCAGGCAAGCACTCAAACTTTTTTTAAAGATGGTGCATTGAGCTGAGCATGTAATAGTTCCAGCTGCTGGGGAGCTCAGGAGGATCACTTGAACTTGACCAAATATTCAAGACTAATTTGGACAATATAGCAAGACCCTGACTCAAAACACAAAAAAGGTGCATGAATACAGTTAGCCACCCCAAAATGTGTGTTTGGAAGAGAAAGGGAGAAAGAAAAGTGTTAGAATCCAGGTCTGTAGACGACCCTCCCTCAGAGCAGCAAAGCCTCACAAGACAGGCCCTGAGGCCCCCTTGCAAAACAGGAACTGGCCAGGCAGCTGCATTTAGAGCTGTCTCAGCACAAAGCTGTTTCCAGATAATCTTAGAAGATAAACAGGCCCCTGCACCCCAGACCCACTGATGTAAGAACCGTCTCAGTACAAGCTGCTTCCCCCTGATATTTTTCACAATGTGTAGACCCCCTTAATCTCATGACCCAAGACCGGGTTGCTATAAAAGACTGTCTCAGCAGAAGCTGCTTCTTCCAGTCAAGATCCAGACCCCTCTGCTTGGAATAATTTTTTTCCCATGTTCTGCACTCTAGCCCCCCCCACCCATAAAAGCCCCCAGCCAACAGCCTGTAAACTAACAGCTCCTCCATCCCAACTGGGGACTGTCCTGTGCACTTTCTCTGCCAATAAACTCTACCCCGCCAGAGTTTTTGTCTGTGTCCTGGTGCTTTCTCCCTATTCACTCAGTTTACCTATCAAAAAGAAAAATAAACAGGGCTGGAGAGACGGCTCAGCAGCTAAGAGTAGTTGCTGTCCACACATGAGGTCCGGAGTTTGAATCCCAACACCCACATAATAAGCTGGGCATGGTCCTCGGGGAGGCAGAGACAGGAGGATTGCTGGGGCTTGTTGGCTTCCAGCCTAGCCAAAACACCAGAAGCTGAGGATCAGTGAGGTGGCTGTCTGAGAAGGAGCAAAGGAGACAGTGGTGGAAGCAAACAGCATGGCCTCCTTTGGCCTCTGCTCACACAGCAGCACACACCTACATGCAGGTACGCATGCACCTTACAGAAATACAAAGAATTTTATTTACAAACATTAAGGAAGCTGGGCGTGGTGGCTCACACCCTTAAGCCCAGCACTTGGAGGCAGAGGCCAGCGGCTTTCTGAGTTCACAGCCAGCCTGGTCTACATAATGAATTCCAGGCCAGCTGGGGCTACAGAGAGACCCTGTCTCAAAAACACCAAAAAAATAAAAATTTTTAAAAAATATATTGAGGAAAATAGAGCTGGTAAGCTGGCCCAGTGGGTAAAGGTACTTGCATGCAAGCCTATCAACCAGGTTTTATCCCCAGAACCCACAGTAGGAGAGAACAGACTCTAGGAAGTTGTCCTCTGACCTCATGCAAGCACTGGCATTCTCATTCTCTCTCTCTCTCTCTCTCTCTCTCTCTCTCTCTCTCTCTCTCTCCCTCTCCCTCTCCCTCTCTCTCCCTCCCTCCCTCCCCCCCCCACAGTGGATGGCCTTTGCCAAGCCCTTTGGGAGAGGGTAGAAAGATAATTAGCCCTGCCAATAAGTTCTAAGAGGAAGTGACATGTAACACTGGCAGAGGAATTTAATTACTGGAGAAAAAACCTCCAAAGCAAAATTGGTCCTGGGCAAGGCGACCTAGCACAGCTACCATGGTGACGATTCTGTCAGGCAGGGTCCTGAGTGACAGTAATCTTTGCCAAGCCCTTTGGGAGAGGGTAGAAAGATAATTAGCCCTGCCAATAAGTTCTAAGAGGAAGTGACATGTAACACTGGCAGAGGAATTTAATTACTGGAGAAAAAACCTCCAAAGCAAAATTGGTCCTGGGCAAGGCGACCTAGCACAGCTACCATGGTGACGATTCTGTCAGGCAGGGTCCTGAGTGACAGTAATGAACAAGTCCTCTGACAAGATGTAATGAATGTGGCAAGAAAAAACAAGCCAGGTATAGAGGGCACATGCCTGAATCCTAGCACTCGAGGCTAAGGCTCAAGGTCGCCTCAGCATGGTGCACATATGGAAGTCTGAGGACAACTCAATGGAGTTGATTCTTTCCTTCCACCATGCCGGACGCAGGGATCAAACCCAGGTCATTAGGCCTGATGACAAGTGTCTTTATCTGCCAAACGTCTCACTAGTTCTACACCTTGGTTTTTTTGAGACAGTCTCTCACTAGCCTGGAGTTCACCAAGTAGGTTAGGCTGACTGACCTTTGAGGTCCAGGGATCCTTCTGTCTTTTCCCCACCAGCTCTGAGATTATAAGCACACACTGCCACATCTGGCTTTAAAAAAAAATATTTTATGTAAGCCGGGCATGGTGGCACACACTTTTTTTTTTTTTTTTTAATTTTATGTGTATGAGTGTATTGCCTGCATGTATGTGAGTGCACCCGTGTCATGCAGTGCCGCAGGAGGTCAGAAGAGGGCATCGGATTCCCCTGGAACTGGAGTTAAGGATGGCTCATAGCCACCATGTGGGTGCTAGGAATCGAACCTGGATCCTCTGCAAGAGCAGTCAGTGCTCTTAACCACTGACTCATCTCTCCAGCCCCATGGCACACACCTTTAAGTCCCAACACTGAAGAGGCAGAAGCAGGCAGATCTCTGAGTTCCAGGCCAGCCTGTCTACATAGCGAGTTCCAGGCCAGCTGTGGCTACAGGACTGTCTCAAAAAGACAAAAAAAAAAAAAAAAAGTGTGACACTTTATTCTGCTGTGAGAGATGAACCCAGGATCTTATTAAGCACACACCACTGATCTGCGTCCACATTCTGGGTTCTGAGTCAGCCCTCTGTATCCACCAGTTCCACATACCAGATTGAACCTGCAATGGATAGGAAATATTTAGGCAAGCCAGGTATGCTGGTATACACCTTTAATCCAAGTGACTTTGGAGGCTAAGGCAGGATTATAGATTCAAGACCTGCTTGGGCTACAGAGGGAGTTGACAGCCTGGGTAAGTGAGAAAGACACTGTCTCAAAATGAAAAAGGTCAGAGGATGTAGCTCAGGAATAAGCATTATGAAGCCCTAGGATCAAATTCTAGTAATTGGGAGGGAGGGGCAAAGGGAGAGAAGGCAGGGGAGAGGGAGGGATTGGTTGATCCAGGAAAAGCCTTGTACCTATACTGAACATAGATTTTTTTTTTCTTGATTTACTCCCTAAGCAATGCAGCATAACAGGTTTCATAGCATTTATATTGCATAAACTATTTGAAATCTGTACGGGTTATTCAGAGTGTATGTGAAGGGCAGTGCCTCTGTAGCCATCTCGCCAAACCTGTGCAGATGCTCTGGGTTCCATCCCCATCACTGTGAAAATACAAATACACAAGAGGCTGTGCATAGATTTTTGTGCACATACATTCATTTTATATAAGGGACTTGCATTCCGGGATCATGATATCATGGAAGGTCTTGGAACCATGTGGATTGGAACAATGCAAGCTGATCTCAGGGCTAGGGTGTGACTCTAGTGGAACCCTTGCACAACCCACAGCAAGTCCCTGGGTTAGTGCTCTTGAACTGCAAAATAGCATTAACTTTTGTCCCATGTGGTAGTGACAAGACAGGAGGGCCCCGAGGCTGCTACCCAGCACCCAAACCTTCTCTTCCTGCAGGTCTCCCGACTGAGCCCGATTCTCTTCGCTGCTCATGCCGCTGGGACTAGGGCGGCGGAAAAAGGCACCACCTCTGGTGGAAAATGAAGAAGCAGAGCCTGGTCGTGGTGGACTGGGTGTTGGGGAGCCAGGGCCCCTGGGCAGTGGTGGGGCAGGGGGACCCCAGGTGGGTTTGCCCCCACCTCCTGCTGCCCTGCGCCCACGCCTGGTATTCCACACCCAGCTGGCCCATGGTAGTCCCACTGGCCGCATTGAGGGCTTCACCAATGTCAAGGAGCTCTATGGCAAGATTGCTGAGGCCTTCCACCTGCCAGCTGCTGAGGTATCTGTGGGAACTAGGGCCCCCAAGGGTGGACCACAGACCTGATGGTGAGCTAGGGGTCAGGTGTTCACACTGCATCTTGAGAGACTTCTACACCAGTAGGTTGTATGAGAATGCTAAGTTCCCATTAGGTCTTCAGAGGCCTGCATCCTCTGGTAGATGGGTGTTGATGACCACAGGTGGTCTCCAAGAGGCTTTAGGAAGCCTGTGCCCAGAGCACTGTGGGAGTTGGAGGTCTGTTTTACTTTCTATAACTGACAAAACACTACCCAAAATCAACTTGGGGAGGAAAGAGTTTATATTCTTTTACATCTCCCAGGTCGCAGTTCACCACTGAGAGAAAGCCAAAGCAGGAACTGAGGGCAGGAGCCTGGAGCTCAGGCCATGGAGGAACGCTGCTGCCTTGCTCCCTAGTCCATGTTCAGCCTGCTTTCTTATACAACACAGGACCACTTGCCTAGGGGTGGCACCTCCCACAATAGGTTGGACCTTCCAGGGGATCCAACAGCCTCTTCTGTCCTCCGCAGGCACGACACGGGTGCACTTACCTACGTGCAGGCAATACACACGTACATAAAAATAATAATTTTTTTTTTTAAAAAGGGATGAATTGGGCACGCTTAAACAAAACCAAAGGCCAGCAAAGTAGCTCAAGGCTGAACATCTTGGATTCACTTATAATCTGGGCTCCAAAGGACGTGGGCAGCTCCACTTCTCTGGCTGTGCCATCCACAGCACACACAGCTTGTCTCGTAGGCTCAAGCCAGCTCCACTCCACACCTGTCGCTGGCTGCCTTTGGTTCCCATGGTCGTCCCATGGTCCTATCATGTCCAATATGTTGGGGTCTCCTTTGCAGCAGAGGCTGCACCTTCACAAGTGGGCTCTTCTGGCCTCTCAGGATGCAAAGCTTCGGATCTTCTCCGTGACTTCTTCATGCCTTCAAAACCAGTACCATGTAGGAGATTTACACATTACCAAGTCCTGCTTCCAAGCTTGAGCTTTCAGATCTGGGCACCCTCTGGACCACAGCTTCTATATGCTAACCCCAAGGAAATACTTTCCAGAAGATTTCACCTCAGTGATGCTGCTCTCTTGTTACAGCTGATTTTCAGTCCCAGCTAACCAGCATCAATTCTCCCAGTAAAAGTACAAAAAGCTTAACTTCCAAAAATTCTTAATTCTACACTAACAGTCCTGATACAGTATTTGCTTCCTTTGACGCTTCACAAGCCAGGCCTCCATCTTTCAGCATAACTGTTCCAAACTCCACAGCAACAGCTCACTAAGCTCTGAGCATTCAGTGGCTTTTCCAGCCCAAAGTTCCAAAGGCTTCTACAAATCTCCCCCAAACGACATGGTCAGGTTTGTCTCTGAGAAATACCCCACAATCCTGGTACCAGCTTCTGTCTTAGTTACTTTCTATTGTTGGTAAAAAGTACTGACCAAAACCATTTTGGGGAGGAAAGGGTTTATATTCTCTCACGTCTCCCAGGTCACAGTTCATCACTGCAAGAAGCCAAAGCAGGAACCTGGAGCTCAGACCAAGGAGGAACACTGCCTTGCTCAGCTTGGTTTCTTTTTTTTTAATTTCATATATACGTATGTATTGCTTGCATGTAGGTAAGTGCACCCGTGTCGAGCAATGCCTGCGGAGGACAGAAGAGGCTGTCAGATCCCCTGGAACTAGAGTTAGTCATTAGCTGCTATTTGGGTGCTGGAATTCAAACCCAGGTCTTCTGCAAGAACAGTCAGTGTTCTTAACCACTGAGCCATGTCTCCAGCCCTCAGCCTGGTTTCTTATACAACACAGGACCATTTGCTCAGGGGTGGCACCACCCACAATAGGCTGGGCCCTCCCACATTACTCAGCAGTCAAGAAAATGCCCCACAGATGTGGCCACAGGCCAGTCCAATGGAGGAAATTCCTCAGTTGAGGGTCCCTCCACTCACGTGTGTCAAGTTGACAACTGAAGCTATCCAGAACAAGATCAGAACCAGCTTGCACTTGCCAATGCATTGGAGGCGTGATCTGAGGACTAGAAGTAGGGAGGGCAACAGCAGGACTGAGCAGGAAGTGGAGAGGTCTTTCAAGGCTGGATGGGACCCCATCATCCATTCCTCAGCATTTATTAACACTCACTCTATACCAGGCTCTATTCCCTAGAAACCACAGAATTCTTAGCAGGACAGAAATCCTACTCCTAGCATTTGAGGTGTTGGAGCTCCTGTTCTCGCTGAGGGGTGACCAAGCCCCGGGATAGGACCCTTTTATTAACTCCCCCCTTCCCCTGGGTTTTAGAAAAGGGTTATAACGTCTCCCAGGGAGAGAGAAAGATGAACACCTTGCCTTTGCCCTGCAGGTGATGTTCTGCACCCTCAACACCCACAAAGTGGATATGGACAAGCTCCTTGGGGGCCAGATTGGGCTGGAGGACTTCATCTTTGCCCACGTTAAAGGGCAGCGCAAGGAAGTGGAAGTGTTCAAGTCTGAGGAAGCACTGGGGCTCACCATCACAGACAATGGGGCCGGCTATGCATTCATCAAGGTGCCAGGGTGGGCAGGGTGTGCTTAGTTCGGGGTCAGGGGTGGGGGGCTGCCGTGGGACCCAGGATGAAGCTTCCAGAGCTGACTTGCCTGCCCTTCTACAGCGCATTAAGGAAGGCAGTGTGATTGACCACATCCAGCTTATCAGCGTGGGCGACATGATTGAAGCAATCAACGGGCAGAGCCTGCTGGGCTGCCGGCACTACGAGGTTGCCAGGCTCCTCAAGGAGCTGCCCCGAGGCCGCACCTTCACCCTCAAACTCACAGAACCTAGAAAGGCTTTTGGTGAGCAGTCTTGACAGCCTGGACCACCCATGGAATGAACTTGAGCTCTAAGAGCAATCTGGACTGCAGTTCTGGGAGCTACCAGCAGGTGGCACCCAAGCCCTCAGTGCAAAGTGGGGGCAGCCCCACCCTACCCCAGATCCCTGACCTGGCTGGCAGCCCATCCTGGAGGAAGTTACCCCACACCTAACTTCCAGGAGCCATTAGCCCAGCAAAGTGCCCCCAACCCTGGCCAGCCCCTCCATCCTCAAGAAGTGAGGCTTGGCTGCCTTGTACTAGCCCTCTCCACTCTCCCACCCCTGTGTTTCTACCTGGCTTCACTAACTCCCAGGAATGGGCCTGAGGCCTCAGGTGGGGGCAGGGGACTCAGAAGCTCTTCCCTAGGCAGGTAGGGCTGATATGAGATCCAGCAGCTATACGGTCTCTGGCCGTGGGGAAGGTGACCAGGGACCCAGGCTCCGCCTCCTCATAGCCCTCACATCCTGGGGCAGAAGGTACCATCCCGTCTCTTTAGCTTTTTCTGTGCTGGAACCCCAGCTGCCCTTCTCCGTTTATGCCAAGCCCCTACCATAAGGAGCCTGCAGAGACTCAGAAAAAGTTGGGAGGTGGCTTTTCTCAAGCCTAGGTTCCTGCCCACTGTGGCTGAAATCCCACTACCTTTATCTCCCACAGACATGATCAGCCAGCGTTCGGCAGGTGGCCGCCCTGGCTCAGGCCCACAACTGGGCACTGGCCGAGGGACCCTCCGGCTCCGATCCCGTGGCCCTGCCACAGTGGAGGATCTGGTGAGTGAGCCAGCCAAGGCCAGTGATCACATTCTCATTACCTGAACAACTCAGGACACCTCCACTTAAATCTGTCACCTCCCAGCTTTGGGACCTTCCTTGGGCAAGTGAGCCTCAGTGTCCTCACCTATAAAGTGGGAGTCATAATACAATGTACCCATACCTTCCTGCAAGGGTGGACTTTAGTAGATACAGATAACATAGCTGGGAATGCTAGAACTTGTGTGATCCAGGCAGGGTTTCAGTTTCAAGGCCAGTTCAATCCACATGGTGAAACTTTGTTGCCCCATACATAATGTGCTAGCCCAGTGTGGGCACACCAGTAATCCTAGGAAGCCAAGGCAGGAGAGAGCATTTAGATTTTAAGGCCAACTTGGGAAATTTAGACTTCATCTCAAAATAATGTAGCTGGAGGTGCAGCTCAGTAGTAGAGCTCTTACCAAGGCCCTGTATTCCATCCCTGGCACTTCAGAAAAAAATGTGGGGGGGGCGCTCTCATGGGTGTTTTATGCACATGTATGCAGCAAGAGCTCCGTTGACATAACTGTGTTATCCCTGTCTCCCAGCCCTCAGCCTTCGAGGAAAAGGCCATCGAGAAGGTGGATGACTTGCTAGAGAGCTACATGGGGATTAGAGATACGGAACTGGGTGAGTGGTGGCACCTGGACTTGGGGAGGGGGTAGGAGTAGGCTTGCTGTACTGCTGCGCTCCTCATGCCACCTGGCCTCCATCTTTTCCTCCTCCCTGACAGCTGCCACCATGGTGGAGCTGGGGAAAGACAAAAAGAACCCAGATGAGCTGGCAGAGGCTCTGGATGAACGACTTGGTGACTTTGCCTTCCCTGACGAGTTTGTCTTTGATGTCTGGGGAGCCATTGGCGATGCTAAGGTCGGCCGCTACTAAGACTGGAACTGGACTCTGAGATGACCTGGACCTGGCCTGGATGGTGGTCCCAGAAGGGATACCACAGCCAAGACCTGAGCATCTGGCTTGGGCACAGAGTTAAGCACCTGGAGATGATATGGCATAGAAGTTGCCTTTGGCTCTGGCACTACTCCAATCGGTACCACCGTCTTTCCTGGTGCCCAGCCTGGCTGGGGTCCCTGGCCTTCCCCTGCCAGGTTCCCCGCCTACCTCAGCAGAGTCAGTGCACAGGGAGGGACCAGCCACACTGGACAGCCGCCTCTGCCCCAAACACTTTCCACCATCAGCTGCCAAATTGCTCCTTTTGTCTCAGTGGGGCCTCAGTTTTGTTTAGGGTCATGACCTTCCTACTTCTGAGGTCTACAGTGCAGAAAGAGGGCATCTCTTAGAAAAGGCAATACCATCCCCCGTTGGAACCCCTCCCCCAGGAGGAGCATCCTTAAGTTGGATTCTGTTACCTCCCCCTTTAAGTGGATACTGCTATGAATCCCCAGCCCCCATCACCTCCCCTCAAGCAGTGCAAGAGGGATGAGGGAGGCAGTGGGTTTTGTATCCAAACTTGCTGTCTTGGACATAAAAACTATTGGCTATTGGACCTGTGTGACTTTGGGGTAGGAGGGGGGTGACCAGGACTAGGAAAGAATGCAACAGCTGAAGTCTATCTTCTTGGGCTCTAAATTGAATTAGGAACTGGCTGGCCCACCACCCCCTCTCACTACCCCTGATGCAGATCTTGGCTGCAGGCCATGAAGCTTCCAGGCAACAGCAGAGATTCTGATTTACTTGGGTTTCGGACCCTGTCTCTGCTCATTAACAGTTCCTGGGTCCCTCATGTATGAGTCAACCCCTTGGTGTGGAGAGCAAGGCCCAACACCCTCAACTGAGGCCGAACATGGGGGCGGGGGGTGAAGGCATCCATAGCATGGTGCCTCACTGGGACATAAACCCATGGAGCTTGTTTTGACAGTCCATTTCATCCTAGGATTGAGGGGGATCAAGGAAAGGGTGGGTTGGGACCCTGGCCAGACCTGGAGGGAAGGGAGGCGACTGGAGCAAGGGGAGCCAGGCCAGAGGTCCCCAGTGGAATGTTTGGGGGTGAGCCCAGCCTGCAGGAAAGCTGAGCAAGGCTGGCTTCCTGGTTCCAGCAGGCGGATGCTGAGAAGCAGATGGGGGCCCTTGGCACAGGGCGTTTGTGTGCAGGAACTAGTGGCAACAACCGCTGTCAGGGTGACTTGGCGTCTCTGACCACTTGGGGGTCTTTGTTTTTCAGTGCTAGGGGTGGGACCCAGGGCCTCAAGCTAATGAGCCCTGCCTCAAGTTCTACTTTTCGGTGGTGCTTGTCATCATGATGGGGGCAGCTGAGGGGGTTGTTGACCATGTGTGTGACTCTCAAATGTTACCCTACTTCTCAGGGCATGAGATGAGGCTGCAGCTGTGGGTACAGGATGTAGAAGCTGTGGGTATGGATGCAGAAGCTGGCCTGGCTCCCTGAGAGCCTCAGCCTCCTCTTCTCCTGGGGTGACTCTCTGCTGGCCTGGACTTAAGCCCCTGTGTAAATTGTGGGTGGATGTCCTGACTAGGCTGGGACTCACTCAAGCAGGTCTACCCATTTTGCCCACTTCCACCCTACTCCAATACCCACAAAGGCTCTGGGAGGGCTGGGGGCCCTCCCACCATATGCAGGGCCAGCCCCCCAATCCTCAAGCCCCAATGGAACAGCACCCCCTCCCCACCCCTCACCCCCACTCCCTGTAGCCCTTCCAGCCTGCCCTGGGCGATGCTCACATTTTCCAGTGTTTAGATTTTTATCCGCTTTATTAATGAGGCAGGCAAGAGGCCCGAGCTGCGGGGCGCGGGGGTGGGGGTGGGGGCAGCTCTCACCCCACTGGGAGGAGGGGGTCAGGCAGACCAGGCCAACTAGAGAATCTTAGTCCTTGACAGGGAGTAACTGGACCCAAACACCCGCCCACTGCCAGCAACAGACAAGGGGTCTTGGCCACTCAAGGCCCCCAGTGGGCAGGCAAGCTTGGGGTGGAGCAGCCCCTGGAGGCCAGTGGAGCGCGGGTGGAGGAGGCAGGGAGCCCAGGAGCCGCCCCAGGAAGAGGGAGCGGCTTGCCGGGGAGCCAAGGAGCAACACGCAGCAGGCACCAAGCACTGGGCCATGGGGACCCCACATCCTGGCAACACTGGGTAAGAAGCTAGGTTTTGAGGGTCGGCAGGGAAAAGGGGAGGGCATGGAAAGATTTGGCTATGGCCACCCTGGTCTCTTCCTGCTGTGTTTATAGCTGTCCATCCTGGATAGTCTGTTCATCCATCTGTTCCTTCAGCCCTCTTAACCAGGGAATGGGGAAAGGGGTAGGCATCTAGGTGAAGGCAGTGGCAGGGATTGCCATGGAGACGGGACTCTGGGGATAGAGGTGGGTTCATGGGTACAGAGAGGGTCAGAGATATGTCTATAGGACCTAGAAGCCTTGGGGCACAGAAATGAGTCTACATGCATAGAGATGGGGCATTAGAAAATAAATGGGTCCCTGGGACAGGGATGTGCCTTTATAAGAGTTAGGTCATGGAGGTGGCGTGAATGTCGACAAGACTAAAAGGTGGCGTAATGTCTTTAATCCTAGCACTGGGGATGGCATGCCTTTATTCCTAGCACTTGGGAGACTGAGGCAGGTGGCTCTGTGAGTTTGAGGTCACCCTGGTCTGTGTATTGAGTTCCAAGCCAGCCAGTTGACCTGTTCCCCTACTCCCCACAAAGGAAGATGGAGATGAGGTGAAGGTTGGTGATGAGGTAGCTGGGGCTTTATGGTCAGAAATGGGCCAAGGTCTATCCCATGAGGCCATGGGCCAGGAACCTGCTGTGTTGGGAGACTGGAGGTGGGGGTGGAGATGGAGACCAAGATACTAAGGGCCTAGACCAGGTCCAGTCAAGCCTTCAAGCAGTGGACAGAGAAGACACATGGGGCAGTGAGGCCAGGAGCAAGAGATGAAGTGGAGTCAGAAATGGAGCATCCTCGTGACTCCTGTGGCTGTTCTTGGGCCTAGGTCGAGGCCACGGTGTCACATGGATACTGGTGATGGGACCCCAGCCTCACTGTGGCCTCCTTTCCTCCATGCAGCCCTCCTGGCCACTGACATGAGCCTCTGTGTGCCCCTCAACCTGAGCCTGGCCGACGAGGCGACCGCGTGCACAGCGCCTAGGGTCCCCAACACGTCGGCTGTGCCTCCGTTGGGCGGTTCTGGCGCATCGCCTGCATTGCCCATCTTCTCTATGACCCTGGGTGCTGTATCTAACGTGCTCGCGCTAGCGATACTGGCGCAGGCCGCGGGCCGTTTGCGGCGGCGCCGCTCCGCCGCCACCTTCCTGTTGTTCGTCGCAAGCCTGCTGGCCATCGACCTAGCGGGCCACGTGATCCCGGGCGCGCTAGTACTGCGCCTGTACGCGGCAGGGCGCGCGCCGGCCGGCGGTGCCTGCCACTTCCTAGGTGGTTGCATGGTTTTCTTCGGCCTGTGCCCACTGCTGCTGGGCTGCGGCATGGCCGTGGAGCGGTGCGTGGGTGTCACGCGGCCACTGCTCCACGCGGCGCACGTCTCGGTAGCCCGCGCGCGCCTGGTACTAGCCGCGCTGGCCTCCATGGCCCTGACCGTGGCCCTGCTGCCGCTAGCACGCGTGGGTAGCTATGAACTGCAGTATCCTGGCACCTGGTGCTTCATCAGCCTCGGTTCACCCGGAGGCTGGCGCCAGGCGTTGCTCGCCGGCCTCTTTGCGGGCCTCGGCCTGACCGCGCTCCTTGCTGCGCTCCTGTGCAACACACTCAGTGGCCTGGCGCTCCTGCGCTCTCGCTGGAGGCGCCGCCGCTCCCGACGGCTCCCCCAAACTTCGGGGATCCCCGGCCGCCGGCGCTGGGGTTCCCACCAATCCCGCTCAGCCTCCGCCTCATCTGCCTCGTCCATCGCTTCGGCCTCTGTCACCCTCCGCAGCTCCCGTGGCGGCGGCGGCTCGGCGCGTAGAGTCCGCGCGCACGACGTGGAGATGGTGGGCCAGCTCGTGGGCATCATGGTAGTGTCGTGCATCTGCTGGAGCCCCCTGCTGGTGAGGGGCGCAACCGCCCCCGGAGCCACGCTCCTTCCTGCCCCTGCAGCCTAGTTGAGGCTTCTCCCCCACTTTTGCCTTCTTCCAGCGTCCCAAGTCCTTACCGCTGCCCCTTTTGGGGTCTCTGCAACCCTTTCTCCAGCTCACTTTCTAAGCCCGCCACTTCGTTCATTCCCTAGCCTTCCTCCAGAATTCTTTTTGACTTGAGTCCTGTGTGCTTCAGGATACTGGAAATTCTTTTTGACCAGAGACCCCATCCATTGAAAGCTTTTCCTTCTTCACCCTCCTCCCTCCCGACATAGATCCGCATTGGCTCTAAAACCCGCCCCTGCATCCTAACCTTCCAGTCCCAACCCTTCCTCGCTTCGGTCCGCTGATCACACCTGCTTTTCTCACAGGTGTTGGTGGTACTGGCTGTTGCGGGCTGGAGCTCCAGCTCCCTGCAAAGGCCGCTCTTTCTGGCCGTTCGCCTCGCCTCGTGGAACCAGATCCTGGACCCATGGGTGTACATCCTGCTGCGCCAGGCCGTGCTCCGTCAATTGCTTCGCCTCCTGCCCCCATGGGCCGGTGCCAAGGGCGGCCCTACAGAGCTGAGCCTAACCAGGAGCGCCTGGGACGCCAGTTCTCTGCGTAGCTCCCGGCACAGTGGGCTTACCCACTTCTGAACGCACCTAGAGACTAAGCTAATCCACCCTGGGCTGGGTGCAGTCTTTGAGGTAAAAAAGCCACTTAGTGAGCCCAGAGCAATGTGTCCCATTCGGGCTGCAGTACACACTGGCCGGGAGACAGAAGAACCCTTCGAACAAGTGCACTTCTAAGGTTGGCCACGCGAGGGCGAAAGCTCGAAGGGCCAGAGGTGGGAGCCAGGGACCATCTTCAAATGCTGCCCCACCCACGCAATTTGGGTTTGGGGCTCCCCCACAAGCAGAGCTAGAGATTTAAGCTTCACTTCCTGTCTCTGCCGGCGCCACGATGGACTCTCATTTTGGTCCTGAGCTACCCCAATACAGCCCAAACAACTTGCACCCACCACAGCCTTACCCAGTGTGCTGAATCCCTTCCCCACCACAACAGTCTCCTCTTTGACCTTCAAATGAGCCCCATTACAGCCCCATCCCATAGATGTGCCTGCCTTGTTGTCACTCCCTCTAAGCACGCCCCACCCCAGGACTGCACACAGAGGCTGAAAAGGTATGTGTGGGGCAAAGCCCAAAGGCCTTCTTAAAAACTAAGTGCTCTTCGGCGAGGCAGGACGGGGGAGCTAGCGGCCCCCTGCCACAAAGTCAAAATCCCGGAAGGCCGC
This sequence comes from Nannospalax galili, assembly GCF_000622305.1. Classification (NCBI taxonomy): domain Eukaryota; kingdom Metazoa; phylum Chordata; class Mammalia; order Rodentia; family Spalacidae; genus Nannospalax; species Nannospalax galili. The sequence continues at coordinate 547,353 of NW_008357641.1, forward strand.
TTGTTCCGCTGCCGTGAGGGGCCGAGGGTCTCGGGGTGGGCTCAGCGTCGGGGCCTCCCCAGTGAACTCCTCGTCGAAGTTGCTGACATCAGTACGCCCCGAAAGCGTGGGCACAAAGGGTGGGGGCAGGCGTCGGGCCAGTAGGGCATCCCAGCTCAGGGTCTGTGGAGAGGAAGCCAGAGGGGTCAGGACAGAGACTGAGGGACTGGAGGGTGTCTTTGGGGCTCAACAGTAAGGAGACGGACATGGGGGGAGTACTGGGGGCTCAGGATCAATTAAGGGGTTAAGATGGCCCTGGAGTGACATGAGCCTGGAGAGGCAAGGGAATGGGGGACACAACAGAGGCGTGCAGGAAGCAACATTTACAGCCTGAGGTTAACAGGACTCTTGTGATGAAGCAACTGGACTTGGGTTGAGGATGAACTTGCACTGAATGGGCAAACACCCAGTCCTTGGGGTGACTCACCCTAAAGAAAGGCTGTTTTTTCACATCTTCTGCATCTCGCTCAGTGGACCCCAACCTCCGCTCTGGATTCCTCCGCAGCAGCTGCAGAGGGCTCATGAATCAAGGTGTGACCCCAGAGCCCCTTCCGAGCCCACTCTGCACTGGGGGGGGGGGGGGGGTC
>NW_008357641.1:548096-567198 GCF_000622305.1 Nannospalax galili
CCGCCGCGGGGGCGGGGAGGGGGGCCTCAAAAAAGGGGGTGCCCCCGGACCCCCTCCTGCCCCCCCCTGACCTGGGGGGGGGGGGGGGCTTACCCTTCGCATGATGCCGATAGCCTCTGCTGACAGGAAGCGGGGATAGCGAACCTCATCGTTGACGATGCTATCAAATACCTCCTCCTCATCGTCCCCAGGAAACGGAGACTGGGGGAATCCAGACCCAGTTAGAATAAGACCTCAGTTTTAGCCAATCCACCACACCCAGCCCCACCAGAGGGCTCTACACCTCAGTGTACAACTTCCTACCACTGGCTTACAGAAGGTAAGGATCCCATTTTACAGTTAATAGAAACCGAGACCAGAAAAGTGAAGTTGGTAGCCTGGATCACACAGCATGTGGTAGGGGTAGATGCCCATTCCACCCCAGGGCATAAGCCTGTTCTCCCAAGAGGAAAGGCGGCCTAGGGCCTCACCTCGCCGACCAGCATCTCGTAGAGCAGCACACCTAGTCCCCACCAATCCACTGCCCGTGTGTAGGATGTGTCTGTCAGCACTTCTGGCGCCAGGAACTCTGGAGTCCCACAGAATGTGCTGGTCCGGTCCCCATATCCCATCCCTGGGGAGAGTGAGGTCATGTGAGCTTATAATGGCTGGGGAGAGCAGAGCACGAGAAAGATAATCCAAACAGCTCGCCAGGCAGGGAATGGGATAACCCAGATGAGACTAAATAAAGCTGGTGAATGATGAGCCTGAAGTTACTGGGGTGGACAGGTGCTGCAAACAAAGCCTACAGAGAGGAAGACTTCATCTGACCACCTATATACAACCATATTTAAAGGCAGTCTACCCCGCTTCCCCTCCCCCAGGATTGCAGTCTCTCACCCTCCTTGCAGAGGCCAAAGTCTGCGATCTTGACATAGCCCTCGGTATCCAGGAGCAAATTGTCCAACTTCAGGTCCCTAGGGGATGGGGGTCAGGGGATGTAAGCATGGATGAGTGGTAGGGGGTTATCTGGGCTCTGCAGAGCTTGACCATGCCCTATCAGTGGGTGTACACACCTGTAGACAATCTTGTGTTCATGAAGGAACTGCAGACCCAGCACCACACAGGCCGAATAGAAGCTGCAGAGATGCGGTGGCTCACACAACCCTGGTTCCACATCCGCCAAAGGCCCCCACCCTTGGGACCCCAAAGCTCCAGGCAGGTGTGGGAAGCAGCCCTTGTGGTGAAGGAGCAGGGCCTTCGGATGAAGGGTGAGCCTTCAGGGCAGTGGGCAGAGCCTTGGGGTGGAGGGACAGAACCTAAGGTAGTGGGCAGGGCCTCAGGGCAGAGGACTGGGAAGAGGCCTCTTGCTGGCGGAAGGACTCACACAGCCCGAGGCTCTGAGAACACATCGCTGTGGATATGCAGCATCAGGTCCCCACCCGCTGAGTACTCCATCACAAAGCACACATGCTCGGGGGTCTGGAAACAGCCGAAAAGGTTCACCAGGAAGGGATGTCTTGCGCTGGTCACAGCAGCCAAGATCCGTTTTTCACACATCAGGCTGGGCACGGCACAGGGGGTAGAAGGCACAAATTAGAGTCCCACACCCTCCAGAGCTCACTCAACAGGTGTTTGCTGAGGGCTTTGCATTCCTCTGCAACTGTGAGCAAGTAGCTCAACATCTCTCAATTTGGGCAGCCATGGCACTGTCCTAGGAAACAGCTCCTGGACTCCTCTGGGAAGCTGCCGGGGGTGGGCAAAAGACTCAGGATAATCAGAGCAGCCCAACTCCATGGCTGGATAGACTGCTTTACGAACCAGCAAACTCAGTCAACGGGGCTTAATGTGAAGGTTGAAGTAGGTGGAGAATTGGGCTTTTGACTTGAAGAGGTCACCTGTGAGGGCTTTGCTGGGAGGAACACAGAACCGGAAAACCTCATCCAAGCACCTGGAGACAGCTGTGCCTCCAGTCAGGATTAGGTCTACTTCTGTGATCCAAATCAATAAATTCCTCTAAGTTTTTCTGAGCCACAAAGGTGGCTAGGAAGTCTACTCAGCTTGGTTGCCTCTACAGGGATCAAGGACCATGCAGAATACTTTAAGGTGGATCTTCCTTGATCCACCAATCCTATTAGGCAGGCATTTTTGTGCCCATTTGAAAGATCAGGAGGCTGAGTTCTTAAGGGAGGCTTCCATCCCCCAGCATCCAGAAGCATTCAGACAGAAGAGGGATTGAATACAGGGCCCTGACCCCCAAATCAGGGCAGTTCAAAGTTCCAAGTCCCTACATTTCAGTCCTGAACCTCTAGTTTATGGATGTGTGACCTCCAGCAGACTGCTTAACCTCTCTGTGCCATGAGCAGAATGGTTCCCTCCAGAAAGGAAGAAGAGAGAATGAATGAGTCACAGAATAGCTGCTTTCAAGGTCATTACTCTTAGATATAAGGGTAGTAAGTTCTAGTGACTTGGTTACTCTCACTGCAGTGCCCCAAAGGGGACTACTCTTGGTCCCCATTTCCCAGGAGAAAAGACAGGAGTCCCCAAAGGCAGGGCAGAGTCCTCACCTCTCCACCTCATCTCGGACTATGATGTCACCTTTCTTTAAGGCCTTGATGGCAAAGAGCTCCCCACTGGAGCGGAATTCAGACAGCAGCACCTGGCATGCAGAGGGCATAGGGGTCTTAGTGGGTGGGCTCAGCCCCAGTGGGCAGAACTCAGGCCCCTAACTTCCCCCATCTCACCTTCCCAAAGTGACCCCGGCCCAGCACCGCCAGGAACTTGAAGTCCTCAAGTGTCAGGGGTGACTTCCTCAGGGGGCTACAGAGAGAGGGCACTGGTGGGAACAGGGATGGTGCACAGGGGTGGAGATGGGGGCTGACAAGGGGCATCACCTGCACAGGCCAAGGCCTGGGGTCTCCTGGGTCTCTGAAGGCAGCTCTGGAGTAGAGGTGGATTGCTGAGTCAGGGAGCTCTGTGGTATAGAGGTCAGAGTGGCCAGGAGTTAGTGCCAAAGGGTCTAGGCCAGCTGCTGACCTCTCTGCCCTCACCTCCTTCCACCTGTTCCCTGAATCACTCCCTCTAGCCACTGTTCCCCTCCCCTCTGCCTGACATACACACACCAGGCTCCTTCCTACACCAGGACCTGTGCACAGGGCTTCTCTCATCTTGGATTGCTCTGCCCCCACATTTACATGATTCACTTTTTTTTTTGGTAGGACTAGGAATGGAACCCGGGCAGTCACACATATTACCCCCAGTACTCTGTTTTGTTTTGTTTAAGACAGTCTCGGGGCTGGAGAGATGGCTCAGCAGTTAAGAACACTGGCAGAAGACCCAGGTTCGAATCCCAGCACCCACATGGCAGCTATCAACTGTCCGTAACTCCAGCTCCAGGGGATCTGACAGCCTCTTCTGACCTCCTTGGGCACTGCACGACATGAGTGCACTTACCTACAGGCAAGCAATACACACATACACATAAAAATAATAAGTAAAATATTTAAAAAGAAAAAGACTCTCAGGCTGGGCGTGATGGCATATACCTTTAATCCCAGTACCCAAGAAGCAGAGGCAGGTGGATCTCTGTGAGTTTAAGGCCAGCCTGGTCTACATAGCAAGTTCCAGGGCAGCTGGGCAACAAGGAGACCCTGTCTCAAAACAAAACAAAATTTAAAAAACCTACCCCCCCCAAAAAAAAACAATAAGCTAGCTTTCAACTTGTGATCCTCCTATCTCAGCCTCCATAGCAGCTGTGACTCTAGGCTTGGGACACAGGCCCAGCTCTTCCCCTCCTCCTGTAATCTGTTTAAATGTCACCTGTGTAGGCATCAGCTGACTCTATTGAAGAAAGAACTCCTGAGCATGCTGTCCATCATCTCTGCTTGATTTCCCTACTCAGCACACTTTATATTTCAAATATATCTTATCTGCTATTTACTGGGTTTAGCTTAGATTTTTAAAATATTTATTTTTATATATTTATTTATTTTTGCAGTGCTGGGTACAGAATCCAGGCTGTACTCCTGCTACCACAGAGCTACATCCAGCCTAGCCATACCACATGAGCTAATGACTAAAAAGAACCACGGCCTGAGGGAAAGGGAGAGCCTTAAGATGACTCAGTGGGTTAAAGGCACTTGCCTCCAAGCCTGCTGATCTGAGTTTGATCCCTGGAACCCACATGGTGGAAGAAGAGAACCAACTCCTGCAAGTTGTCCTCTGTCCTCTACATGTGCACTGTATCATGTTGGAACACACACACACACACACACACACACACACACACTAATTTAATTTACATAAAAATGTAAAAAAACAGAATCAGGCCCGAGGGTGCAGCTTGGTGGCACACCAGTGACCAATGAAAACAAGAGAGCCAATTTTTTAAAATGGGAGAAAAGTAACAAGTAGGGTGGCTGGGGCAGTATGATGAGAGACAGAGACAGATGAGAGAGAGAGAGAGAGAGACAGAGACAGAGACAGATGAGAGAGAGAGAGAGAGAGAGGAAAAGAAAAGAAAAGAAAAGAAAAGAAAAGAAAAGAAAAGGAAGAGAAAATTGACCAGCAAGATGGCTCAGCTGGTAAAGGCATCTACCCCCAAGCCTGACCGCCTGGGACCCAAATGGTGGAAGGAGACAACTGATTCCTGTAAGTTGCCCTTCGATTTCCACATCAACACAAAATAAAGAAAGACTATAATAAAAATTTTAAAAAGAAAAAGAAAATTGCATTTGGTGAGGGTGACAGAGGGGCAGCTCTTATACACCATCCACTCAGCCTGGGGTCAGCAAATGCTGATCACTGATCAGCCAGTCTGCAGTCAGGTGGCCTGCCAGAGCTAAGAATGGTTGAGATAAAGATCCAAGGAAGTTCTGTGTGTGACATTCATGCTGCAGTGGCCACTGGTAAGGTCCTCCTGGAAGCCAAGCACCCGACTCACACATGTACCGTGCACCTGCAGTGGGCTCACTCCAACCTACGCAGCCGTCGTCAGGCACACAGCGAGAAGGATCAACTCCTTGGCTTTTTTTGTTGAGACAAGGTCTCAATGTGTAGCCCTGGCTATCCAGAACTTGCTATGTAAAACAGACTGGCCTTGAACTCATAGAAATACACCTGCCTCTGCTTCCCATGTGCTGGAGTTAAAGGTGTGTGGCACCAAACTGATGTTTTTAAAATAGGACAGAAAAATAGCCTGGGGACTAGAGCTCAGGTGGTAGCACTTGCCTAGTATGCACAATGCCCTGGGCTGCACCCCCAGCACCATATAAACCAGGAGTGGTAAGACCCTGTGCTCAAAAAAAAAAAGACCAGAGGCAATCCCAACACTTCAAAGGCAGAGTCTGGTGGATCTCTGTGAGTTCAAGGCCACCCTGGTCTACATAGTGAGTTCCAGGACAGCTGGGGCAACAGGGAGACCCTATCTCAAAAAGACCATAAAAAAAAAAAAAAGAAAGAAACAAAGAAATCTGGTTCTGCCATAGACATGCTGTGCCACCTTGGGTATGATCCTGATGGTTTCTGAAACTGGAGCAGGATGCAGAGGTTGTCCTGCCTAGAGGAAGCAGATGCTCACCAGACTAGATGGGCTGGACGGTGGCCCAGGTAGGCTCTTCTCAGGCAAGCTGTCCAGGTTTGCCCCGAGGTTCAGCTTCTCCATGGATATGTCTCTGAAGGAAAGGGAAAAGGGTGAGGTGAGGATCCAGCACCCTGGGAAGCAGGAGGGACAGGCGGGGTAATAGCGTCCCTCCTTACCCTGTGTGCCGGGCCTCGGAGCCTGGGGATGCACTGGGGCTGAAGGTGCCTGTGGCCGTGGCATTGGGGATAAGCCTCCGGAGCAGCCGCACCCATGTGGCCACATCAATGTTCATCTGTCTGGCACGCTGAAAGGCTTTCCCTGGGGTGATAAGGGTGGGCATCACCATCCATGACACTCCCAGGGTTCTCTGGCTCTTCCCAGCTCTCTTGGTTCACCCAGGCCACCTCTCACCTTGCTGCTTGGAGAAGATTTTCTTCTGCCTCCGGAGCCGAGGAATCCTCTCAATGAGTGGGTTACGGAAGGTGACCTAGGGAGATGCAAAGACGATACCATTCACCCGTGGTAGCCTCAGGAGCAGAGGTTCACATACCCTAAAGTTCAGGGGCACCAGGGCACCATGCCTTCGCTGAGGGCTTGTGGCTTGGCCCTAGCAGCCATGTGCAGAGCTTTTATCAGTGACTGCACACAGGGCTCTGAATTCACCTGTGGATTTATCCACTGATGGGTTCAGAGCTTGATGAACTATTGGGGGTCCTTTACAAGATGGGGTCTCATGGTAGGAAGTAGATCAATGAGATCAGTAGCTGCTGGGCCTCCTCCTCTCCTCTTCTCTCTCCTCCTCCTCCTCCTCCTTCTCCTTCCTCTCTCTCTCTCTCTCTCCCCCCCCACCTAGGCACCATAAAATGAGCAGCTCTGCTCCATGCTGTGCTCCCACCAAGATGTTCTGTTTCATCACAAACCCAGAAGTAATGGAGTGAAATGGTCATGAACCTGAAGCCATCAGTCAAGAAAACTGTTTCCTTTAAGTTTATCTCTCTCAAGCATTTTGTCACAGCAACAGACAGCTGACAAATAACAGAAGAGGTGGCCAATACAATTCACTGCTTGCCTTCTGAGGTGTAGGGTCAGTTTCTTTTCTGGTCACTGTGACAGAATACCTGACAGAAGCAACTTTAGGGAGAAAAGGTTTACTTTGGTTCATGGTTCAGGGATACAGACCATTATGGTGGGAAGGCATGAGCTTGGGCAGTGGGAGCCTGAAGCACAGCTTGTTACAGCTCAGAGGACCAGAAGGCAGAAAGCCAGCAGGAAATGGGACCTAGGTACAAATCTCATGACTCACTTCCTCCAGTGGCACTCCAGTGCCTAAGGATTCTACACCACCCAAAATGGCTACCAGCTAAGAACCAAATGTTCAAACACATGAGCCAGTGAGGGACTGTATTCTAAAAATCACCTAGGAGACAAGGTTCTAGGCACCTCTGTGAGGAATTATCTAGGTTAGATATGCCTGTGAGGGATTTTCTTGATTAGATTAGTTGAGGTGGGAAGACCCACCCTAAATGTGAGAGGCCCTAAATGTGATGGGGATAGAAAGATGGCTCAGCAGTTAAGAGCACTTGATGCTCTTGCAGAGGACCTGGGTTTGGTTTCCAGCACCCACATTGCTAATAGCAATCCGTAACTCCAGTTCCAGGGGATTTGACGCCCTCTTCTGGTCTCCTTGGGCACCGCATACACAGGTGCACTTACATCATACAGGCAAAACACACACATAAAAATAAGTCTTTAAAAACAATGTTTTTAAAGGAGAAATGAAGCTGAGCATCGGCTTTCCTCACTGCTTCCTGTGGACAAGATGTGACTAGCCATTTCAAGCTCCTTCTATCTTGACATCCCACCTTGATGAGCCAGACTGAACCCTTTCTCCTTAAGTTGCTTTTGTCAGGGAATTTTACCACTGCCACAGGAAAAATAATTAAGACAAGAGCATTCCTATTCAAACCACAGCAGACTACCAGCTTGGAAAGGCAAGAATTAGGCAAGTAGACCCTCCTCTGGAGGTAAGGAAGGGTCTGGCCCAAGAATGACATGTAATTCCAGCAAATGGGTCTCACATCACCTACTGCCTTGATTCCTCAAAGTTTGGTCTCAGGTTGGCCACACTGGCATTGCCTGGCCCGTAGTTTGACTCTGCAATATCCCATAATGCCTGTGTGTTGAAGGCTTGGTAACCAGCCTGTGGCACTATTTGGGAGAAAATGAGGTCACTGGGGCATGTCTTCATGGCATATATTAGAAGTCTAGCCCCTTTCTCTGTGCATTTCAAAAGATGCACAGGCCTCCCCAATCACACACTCCCACCATGGCATATTAAGCCAAAAGCCCAGATCACTGGGACCAAGTGACATTGACAGAAACTATGAGCCAAAATAACCCTTCCTTTTCTTAAGTTGACTATATTAGGCATCTCATCAGTAACATAAAGCTGACTTATCTACCGGGGAACTTGTTAGAAATAAATTCTCAGTCCAATCTTGGATTGAATCAGAAATGTAGGGATGGGGCCCAGCACTCTGTTCCAGTTACACAGACCACACTGCAGACAGAACAGTCCATCCACAGTGGAACTCAATGTATTAAGCCCAGTGACAACAGAACTCCAGAAAATTCTGCCAAGGTACACCTATCACTAAGTCTCGGGCAACTCACCACCATCCTATCTCTACCTGGGTATGCTGTTGCTGTTTTGCAGTGCTGGGTCGGAAGCCAAAGCCCTGTGTGAGCCAGACTAACACTCTACACTGAGCTGTAGCCTCAGTGCTTGTTTTTGTTTGTTTTTGAGACATGATCTCACTATGTAGCCCTGGCTGGCTTCACCCCCACAAGCATATGCCACAACTCCTGGCAGAAGACAGGCTTGTTGCTACTTTGTTTCTGAGACCGAGACCGAATGGATCTCATGTTATCTCAGGCTGGCCTTCAACTCACTGTATTGCCAAAAATGACTTTGAACTTCTGATCCTCCTGCCTCTACCTCAGGAGTACTGGGATCACGGTGTACCACCATATTGGTTTATGCAGTGCTAGGGATCAAATTCAGGGCCTTATACATGCTAGGCAAGTATTTTATCAACTGAGCTATATCCTCAACCCAACAGACAGGTCTCTTTTTTTTATTTTTATTTTTGGTATTTTTGAGACACGGTCTCCCTGTAGCTCCAACTGGCCTGGAACTCTCTATGTAGACCAGGCTGGCCTTGAACTCACAGAGATCCACCTGCCTCTGCCTCCCAAGTACTAGGATTAAAGGTGTGCACCACCACGCCTAGCTCCAAAAGACAGTTTTTAGTTTGGATTTTGTTTTGTTTTGTTTTTTGAGACAAGATCTCCTGCAGCCCCAGCTGGCCTGGAACTCTACATAAACCAGGTTGGCCTCAATCTCACAGAGATCTTCTTAGGATCAAAGGCATGCACCACCACACCTGGCATCCAATAGACAATTTTCAACCATCAAAACTGTGAGCAAAATCTAGCATCATGGTGCGCTTCTGGCATTCCAGCACACACACTCAATGCTCTCTTTTGGCTTCCAGGACCACTGCAAGACATGGGCGCACTTATGTAGATGTAGGCAAAACATTTATACACATAAAATAAAGCAAATTTTTAAAAATTATACACACACACATATAAAATATGTAATCTTTTGGTGGGTTATAGTGTAGACCAGGACAGCCTAAAACTTGCAGCTATCAACTTGCCTCAGTCTTACAAGGGCTGTGATTACAGGCGTGTGCCACCATGCCCAGGAAAGTATTGATATTATTATTATTGGCATATGGATGTCAGAGGACAGCCTTGTTGGAGTTCCAGGGATGGAACTCAGGCTGTCAGGCTTATACAGCAAGTGCTTTACCCACCTAGCCATCTTATTAACTCCATTTTTTTTTCCTAAAGTCATCTTATTTAACCCAGGTTTGTCTCAAATTTACTATATAGCTGAGGATGACTTTAAATTTCTGACTCTCCTGCCTCTGCCTCTTACAGGTGTGCCACTATGTCCGGTTTATGTAGTGCTGTGGATGGGAATCTGACACTGAGCTGTGCCCCATCCTCTCAAGTACTATTGGTCTTTTGTGTCCTTTCAGTTTTGGACTAGGGTCTTTTATATTTCTGACCTCAAGCTGACCATATGGTCAAGGTTGTGTGTTCTACCACACCTATTATTTATTCAGAACTGGGGATGGAGCCTGGGGCTCTGTACATGCTAGGCAAACATTCTACCTATTGAGCCACATCCCCAGACCAACATACGTAATCTGATGGGACACAATCTTCTGGGATCATTGTCATGAACAGTCTGTCACTGAGCCCTTACGTGAGGTGTGCTGTCCTGGCATTAATCTCAGCTCTCATGAATGTACTTTTCCAAAACGGCTCAAAGACTCATCTGAAATGAATCTTCCCTAGCTACACAATCAGGGGCAAGGAGACAGGAAACACTTTCTCAGGGTCTGGGGTCAAGCTGTACCTCAGCCAGCAGGCAGCCCTGGGGTTCCAAGTCCAGCTGCACTTCGTGCCTCTCATTGTCCAAGAAGTCCTCCAACTTCAGAAATTTGAGCGCACACAAGCCCCGCTGGTCCCGCCAGAACACTGCTAATTCCAGCTCCCGAGCCTTGAAGGAGAAAAATAGGGTCATCACTTGGGGTAACTGAAGCTCAAACCCCACTTCCTCTAATTCCACCATTCCCCAACACAGCTCACCCTCTCCAGCTCCAGGGTGAAGCTCTGGTCCCAAGCATTGGGGCCACACTGCTTCCAGGATGTCTGTCCCACCACTGCATTGTCCAACTTGAGCACAGTGCTGACCTCAGCTGAAACCAGGAGAGGGCAGCAGGAAACAGTGGAACATTCTTCCGGCTTGCCCTCACGGTAAAGCCTTTATTTCAGGGGCAGGTTTGTGGGGTTTTGTGTTTTTCTTTTGGTTTTGACTGACAAGGCCTTACTCTGAAGCCTAGGACGGCCTGGAAGTTACTTAATGTAGCTCAGACTGGCCTTGCATTTGTTGTGATCCTCCTGTCTCAGTCTCCCATGTGCTAGGACTATGGACATGTGCCACCATGTCTGGCCTCATTTTTTGTGTTGTGTTTTTTGAGACAGCATGGTTTGTAGGCTATGCTGACCTTGAGCGTCTGATCCTCCTCTACTCCCTAAATTCTAGAGGGCTTCCATTACCAAACCAGGAATTTGGCCTCTTTTGGTTTTGTTTTGTTGAGACAGAGCTTCTTGTTGCCTAGGCTGGCCTTGAACTTCTGATCCCTGTCTCTACCTCCAGTATGCTATCTGATATAATCTAGGGATTACAGGTGCGTACTACCACAACGCTTGGTTTATGCAGTGCTGGAGATCAAACTCAGGGCTTCAAGCACACTAGACAAGGATTTCCACCAACTTAGCTCCATCCCTAGCCCAATGCCCTCACTTCTAATTACAGTTCTGGCAGGTTCAGCACATTCACACTGCTCTTCTCCTATCATCATCATTCATCTCCAGAATGCTCATCTTCTCAAACTAAAGTCCTGATCCTATAAACATGCTCCAACCTGACACAGCCCTTCTCCTTCTGTCTCCATGGATCAAATGGCTCTGGGGAGTGCTATGTACGGAAGCAGGCAGTCTTTGTCTTATGACTGGCTTCTTTCCTTTTTTTTATTTTTAAATTTTTAAAAATATTTTATTATTTTTATTTTACGTGTATGCATGTGTTGCCTGCATGCAGGTAAGTGCACCCATGTCATGCAATGCCCGTGGAGGATAGAAGAGGCCGTCGATACCCTGGAACTGGAGTTACGGACAGTTATTAGCTGCCATGTGGGTGCTGGGATTCGAACCCAGGTCTTCTGCAAGAACAGTCAGGGTTCTTAACCGCTGAGCCATCTCTCCAGCTCCATGACTGGCTTCTTTCACGTACATTGTCCTCAGTGCTCATCCATGCTGCAGCATGAGACACAATTTCCTTGCTTTTCAAGCAATATGATTCCACTGTTTGGATAGAGCACAATGTGTCTATCCACCTAAGGACACGGCTATTCCCCCTTCTGTCTACTGTAGATAATACTGTGAACACAGGTATGCAACAACTCAGACCCTTGTTCAATTCTTTGCAAAGCATGTACCCCGAGCCACACACCTCTAGGCCCTCACTGGAGAATTCTAAACAGGCCTTCTATTGACGAGCAATGCTCCTAGGCCCTTCACTGAGGATTCTAGGCAGGTGCTCTACCACTGAGCCACACCCCAGCCTCTCATTGGCCCATGCCTCCCCAGCTACTGCAGTATTTTCCAGAATTGCTATTCGACTTTATATTCCTACCCACTATGCACAAAGGTTCCAATTTCTCTACATCCTCTCTAATATTTGTGATTTTGTTTTGTTTTGTCACTGTTGTTTTGGTAAGTCATTCCAATAGACACGGCATGATTTTTTAAAGTGTTACAAAGCTGGGTGAACTGTGGTCTCAGCTTACTTGGTTGTCTGAGGCAAAAATATAACTTGAACCCCAGATTTTGAAACTCTGGCTCTAAATAAATAAGCAAATAGATAAATAAAATACTACAAAAATGGGCAATACCAGGTGTGGTGGCATATGCCTTTAGTCCCAGTATTCAGGAAGCAGAAGCAGGTGGATCTCTTTGAGTTCAAGGCCAGCTTGGTCTACATAGTGAGTTTCGGGTCAGCTGGAGCTACAGGGAGACCCTGTCTCAAAAAGACCAAAAATAGAAATAAAAACAGGTAGGCAGTCCCAGACCCTACCCCCCACTCTGCCTACTTACTTGTGCTCTCAGCTTCTGCCTTGAGGCTGCTCCGACCACTGAGGCTTCCACTCCGGCTGTAAAGGCCCCGGGCTGGGCGGCTCAGAAAAGGTGTACGGCTATCAGGGGTCCCAGGTGCCCCCATCGAGGTGGAAGAGTTCCAAGGGATGGTCTCTGGAAGGTCCCTACAGCCTACCACACGTACTTCCAGGGTCCCTGCAGGAGGGGCACGCTCATGGAAAGGTGGGCTGAGGGGATAAGACCATCTGGATAGCCAGGGTGGGGCAGGGGGGGTCAAGGGAAGAAGGCTATGCCAGGATGTGAGAATACAAAACAAGTGGGCTAGGGAGGCTCAGGGCGCTGGGGTTTAGAAAAGGAAAAATGGTTCAGGGCAACCAAGGGCAACAGGGAGGAAGAAGGCAGACTGGGGGAAAGGGGATGTAAGATTTGGTGGGCAGGCATGAGGTTTGCAATGGGCTAGGACAGGCAGAGGTCAGAGGTCAGAGCTTAGGTTCCTAGAGTGACATGGTCTGAGGGACTGCGGGTAGAGGCAAGAAACGAGGGCAAGAGGAACGCGTGGGGACAACAGTCTAGAATCAGAAGGGAACTCGAGGATGGGGTTGCTTAGCCTGTGGAGATGGAGGCCAGGATGAGAGGGCTTGAGATCCTGGGAAAAGCAGCGTCCAAGGCTGGGGAGCCTAGGGACTCAGGCCCATGTTCTTGGGGCCACCCTGGGGAGAGCGGCAGATCTGGGGCCCACCTGTGAGTGGCGCAGGCTTGCACAGGGTGCTGTAGGGCATGGCGGGGAAGGGCCCAGTCAGGAGTGCGCTGAAGGCTGCGGACGAGGCCACCGCAAGCTCCTCCCGCAGCAGCCGCCCCTTAGGGTGGTCGGCGGGCAGCTCCCCGAGGCGCCGCTCCAGCGCCTCCCGCAGCAGCCCCAGTTTTTGGTTGGACTCGGTCAATTTCTCCTGAGCCTATGACAGAAAGGGCAAGAGCTAAGGGTAGAGCCGGGCTGGCCCCTCCCCCAAAACCCACCCACCTCCAGCAACTTCTTCCAAGGCCCAAACCTCAAACTTACTAGGTCTCATCTGTCAGAGCCCAGAAAACTTAAGCCCGCCCTACTGCCTGTCCTAAGTCCCGCCCCTTCTGAGCCTCGCCCAGTTCCCTCGTTCCCTCGATGGTGCCCCACTCCCAGCTCCCAGATTAGGCTGTACTTCTTGACTGGCCCCCACTACAGCTCCACCCCTCACTAAAGCTGTCCCTAGTTGGTGCCCCACCTCTCAAATTCATTCGCCACCTTAGCCCATGCCCCTCCCTGAGGCTCCGCCCCCTCTGAAGCCTTGCCCCTAACTTGGATATACCCCTACTAAGGTCCCTCCTCTTGTTAAGGGTCCACATCTAATGGCAAGCCCATTTGGGCTGAGGCGCCATCCTTCACCAGGGCCTGTTCCCAGTGAATTCCCCATCCCTCCTACCCTCCATCCCCGGTCCTCCCACCTCGACCCACGACAAAGCCCCACCTCCCTGACCTCGCTGACGGCCTTGCGGTCTGGGGCCTTCGCAGCACTGAGCAGACGCAAGACATTCTTGGCACCTTCCACCACAGCATGCTCGACTCGGAAGTGGTGTCTCAGCTCCTCGATGCGTAGCTCTATCGCTCCCAGGTCTGGATCCCCTTGGGCATGGGTCATAGAACAGTCAGGCAGTGCAAAGACCAGCCTGATCCCAGACAACACTGTGCAGGCACAGGCACACCCCACACACCACTGCCTCCAAGATGCATCATGGTTCTCAAAGTGGTGGTAACTGTCACATTTCTATCCAAACACAGTCACTCTTACTCAAATACCATAACCTTTAGGGAGATGGTTACCCATGACTGTTTAGAGTAATGACACACACGTACACAGTCAACTTAGACTTACGAAGAAACATTGACACAGTCCCAGGGACAGACAACATCTACACTCAGCTGCCATCAACCATGCATTACATTTTTCACCCAAGGACTGTCATCCACAGGGACAGTGACATAAATCAGACTGTCATAAGATGCAGGTGCCCTTCACTCCCTAGTGAACTGCCACCTCAAAACCAGATAGTTACAAGGATGCAGCACACTGCTACCCAGATGACTCTGGAGCTATATACCCGTGGCTGTAAGAAACTGATTGCTTGTGTCCTCTACCAATTTAAATGTGGAGCAGACCCCCAAGGAGATGGTATCTGAGAATGGGGCCTCTAGGATAGAGGAGGTAATGAGTGTAGGGCCCTCATGATGAGATTAGCACCCTTAGAAGAAACAACAATGACAGGGTACTCCTGCAGTTCATTGGTACAGCACTTGCCTAGAGTACATGAGGCCACAAATCCCATTCCCATCCCATAATCAAAAAAAGTACTAACACATAAAAGATCCATGGGGCTGGAGAGATGACTCTGGTTAAAAGCACTGGCTGCTCTTGCCAAGGACCCAAGTTCAGCTCCCAGCACCAACATGGCAGCTCACAACGATTCCTAACTCCAGTTCCAGGGGATTCAACACTCTCTTCTGGCCTCCATGGGTATTGTACCACACAGATGCACTTACATACATACAGGCAAAACACTCATAGACACAAAATATAAAAAAATAATCAAAAGAAAAAATTTTGAGGCCCAAAAATGAAAAAAAAAAAAGCTGAGTGCAACAAGGTACACGTGTAATTCCAGCCCTTAGGATTGGGAGGCAGATCAGAATTTCATAGCCAGCCTAGGCTACATGAGACCCTCCCTAAAGGAGTAGCAGTAGCAGCACACAACAAAGGGCAAGCAAGATGGCTCAGCAGGTAAAGGCTCTTACCATAGACTCTGATGACCTGAGTTCTAACCCAGAACCCATGTGGTAGGAGGGAATTTACTCCCAAAAGTTGTCCTCTGACCTCTACACTTGAGACATGGCACACTTGCCTCTGCCCACATATACACTAAATAAGTAGGAAAAAAATGAGCAAAGAAAAGGGAGAAAATGTAGCATATGTTTATAGTCACGGCACTTGGAAAGCTGAAGCAAGAGAGTTACCAAAAGTTCAAGGCCAGCCTTAGTTACAGAGTGAGATCCTGTCTCAAAAAAATCAAGAATAGTGGCTGGGGAGAGAGATGCCTCGGTAGTTAAGAGTGCTTGCTACTCTTGCAGAGGACCTGAGGTCATTTCCCAGGACCTATGTTGGGTGGCTCACAACTGCCTGTAATTCCAGCTTTGGGGGATCTTATGCCTTCTTCTGGCCTCCCACATACACATGACACACATATACATACACGATTTTTTTTTAAGTGCCAGGAATAGAGCCAGGTATGGTGGTGCACACCTTTAGTCCCAGTCCCAGAGGCAGAGGCAGGCAGCCTGGTCTACATTGTGAGTTCCAGGCCAGCTGGGGCTACAGGGAGACCCTGTCTCAAAAAAAACAAAAAAAAAGTGCTGAGAGTAGTGGTGAACCTTTTTAAGCCCAGCACTCCAGAGGCAGAGCGGGAGGATCACTCTGAGTTCAAGGCCATCTTGATCTACATAAGGAGTTCCAGGCCAGCCAGGACTACACAGTGAGACCCTGTCTCAATAAATAAATAAATAAGCAAAGTAAATAAATATATAAAATCTTAGAAAAAATAATAAATATAAAAGATAAAAGACAGAGAGCTTGCTCATGTGCTTGTATGATTGTTTATACTCATTTTCACTTCCCCCTCCCGCCCCCTCCAGCTCCTTCTTCCTACACCAAGTTAGGTAACAGCAAGAGGGTGACTATCTCCAAGCCAAGAGCTCAGCTTTCACCAGGTCTGGGTGTGCTGACACCCTGCTCCCACACTTCTGTCCCCATAACTGTGAGGCTGTTTGTGCAGCCTGGTTTGCAGTTCCTTGCTTCAGGAGCCCAAGCCAAGCAAGACAGACAGCATTAACACACTGGGTCATATTGCTGCCCACAGGGACATAAGGGCACTGCAGTTCTGATATTAGTTGTAAGCATACAGTCACCTGCAGGCAGAGGAGCACACATTCAAACCAAAAAGACACAGTCCTACTGCCACACACGGGCACTGTCACAGGTCAGGCTATCTTACAGTCACGGCTCCATCACCTCAGGCACAAGGACAGCGTGAGAGGACCAAGACACTCTGTTAAAAGACTTGGGGCTGGAGAGATGGCTCAATGGTTAAGAGCACTGACTGCTCTTGCAGAGGACCCAGGTTTGAGTCCCAGCACCCACATGGCGGCTACAAACCATCCTTAACTCCAGTTCCAAGGGAATCGAAGCCCTCTTCTTACCTCCAAGGTATTGCACGACACGGGTGCACTCACATACATGCAGGCAATATACTCATACACATAAAATAAAAATAATAGATAAATAAATAAATATTTTAGAGACAAACATTTTGGGGCAAGGAGCTGGCTCAATGGGTAAAACGCTTGCTTTGAAGCAAAACTTCAGTTCTGATCCCCGAAAGCCAGACATGGAGGTGTGTGCCTATAATCTAGGACTGGGAAGCTGAGACAAGGGAAACCTGGGGCTTGCTAGTCAGTCAGTCCAGCTTAATCAGTGAGCTCCAGTTCCACTGAGAAACCCTGTCTCAAAAAAATAAGGTGGAGCCGGGCGTGGTGTCGCAGGCCTTTAATCCCAGCACTTGGGAGGCAGAGGCAGGCAGCTCTCTGTGAGTTAGAGTCCAGCCTGGTCTACATAATGAGTTCCAGGCCAGCTGGGGCTATAGAGAGACACTGTCTCAAAAAAAAAAAAAATTAAAAAAAAATAAGGTGGAGGTGAAGCCAGTGTTGACCTCTGGACACACAGACCAACACACACACACACACAGGCTTACTATATACACACATACATACACATACACACACACAGGCTTACTACACACACACACAGGCTTACTACATACACACACACACACACACACACACACACACAGGCTTACCACAAACACACACATACATACATACACACACAGGCTTATTACATACACACACACATACACAGGCTTACTATATATACATACATACATACACATACATACAGGCTTACCACAAACACACACATACATACACACAGACAGGCTTATTACATACACACACACACACATACACACACAGGCTTACCACAAACACACACATACATACACACACACAGGCTTACTACATACACACACATACATACACATACACACACACGCAGGTTTACCACACACACATACATACACACACAGGCTTATTACATACACATACATACACACACACACACACACACACCACAAAACAAAAAACTAAACATCAAAAAAACCAACCCAAGGGGAACAATGTAGCAGAAGTCCTAGGACTAAGCTAGGTATATTCCCCAGGTCTGTGATAGCAGAACTGAGAAGGCTGAAGCAGGAGGACCTTGAGTACAAGACCAGCTTGGGCTGCATAGCAAGTATGAGACCAGCTACATGAAACTATCTTATAAATAAAAACAGGACCCTCAAGAGGGCTCAATAGGTAAAGCTTGGATCCCAAGTTCAAGTCTCAGGATATACATGATGCAAGGAGAGGTCCAACTCCTGCAAATTGTCCTCTGACCTCTACATGTGTGCCATGGCACATATGTACCCACACACATACTACACATACATACACACACATATATACACACATATATACATACATATATTAAGTCTCATGGAGCTGGAGAGATGGCTCAGCAGTTAAGAGCACTGACTGGTCTTGCAGAGGACCCAGGTTCAATTCCCAGCACCCATATGGTGGCTAACAACCTTCTGCACCTCTAGTTCCAGGGGAATCAGATGCCCTCTTCTGACCTCCTTGAGCACTGCACAACACAGGTGCACTTACAACATGCAGGCAATACACTCATACACATAAAATTAAATAATAATAAAGATTTTAAAAAGTCTATACTTGTTTATTAGATACATATTTTTCTGTAATGTTTTCAATCTTAGCTTGTTTCCCTGCAGATACAGAGCTCAGAATATTGAAAGCTGCTCTACATACAACCCTGGGTCCTCACAGTCAAAGCCACATGAACACACACACCCCAGTGCTGTGGACACCATCACCTCTACACAGACCTTGCCGCCAATCCAGGCTGTTTTTGTTTTTTTGGAAACAAGGTCTTACTCTGTATCCCTGGCTGTTCTGGAACTCTGCGTAGACCAGGCTGGCCTCACATTCAAAGAGATCCACCTGCCTCTGCCTCCTAAGTTCTAGGATTAAAGACGTGCACACCCCAACACACTGTTTTCAAGACATGCTCACATATCCCTTGATGCACTCAAATGCAGGGCTGGGGAGATGCTCAGTGGATGAAGAATCTGCTGTGTAAACATGAGGTCTGGAGTTCAGATCCCAGAACCCACATAGAAGCTAGGCAGACATGGCAGCTGACTATAATCCCAGCACTGGGGAGGCAGATGCAACAGATCCCTGAACAAGCTGACTAGCTAGAATACCTGAAATTGCCAAGCTCCAGGCTCAATAAGAGACCCTGTCTCAATAAACAAAGTGGAAAATGATCAAGGGAGACACGTGATATCAACTTTTCCATACTCAAGTGCACACACATGCCCGCACACATATACACCAAGAAAGAGAAAGAAAGAGAGAAAGGAAGGGAGGGAGGAAGGAAAGGGAGGGAGGGGAGGGAAGGAAGGAAGGAAGGAAGGAAGGAAGGAAGGAAGGAAGGAAGGAAGGAAGGAAGGAAGGAAGGAAGGAGGGAGGGAGGGAGG
>NW_008357641.1:567212-578988 GCF_000622305.1 Nannospalax galili
AAGGAAGGGACGAAGGAAGAAAGGAAGGAAAAAAGGAGGGAGGGGGGAGGGAGGGAGGGGAAGGAAGGAGGGAGGGAGGGAAGGAAAGAAGGAAGAAAGGGAAGGGAAGGGAAGGAAGGAGAGGGAGGAAGGAAGGAAAGAAGGAGGAAGGAAGGGAGGGAGGGAGGGAGGATGGGAGGAAGGGAGAAAGAAAAGATGTAAGCAGGCTGGGAACCCTGCAGTTTTCTGCACCTGGGACCAACATGACAAGGGAACCACATGATCCAGGCTTCCTCACCCCATTTCTATAGAAGCCAGGCAGAAGATATACTCAGTTTTGTGGCTTTGCTATGTAACCCAGGCTGACTTGGAACTCACAATCCTCCTGCCTCAGCCTCCTGCACGCTAGAATGATAGGCCTGTTTCACTACTCAGCTCTGTGGATGTGGCAGACATGAAAAAATGGCTACAGGTATGTGCCAATAAAACTTTATTTACAAGAAGACAGCTGGACTGGTGGCACAAGCTTATAATCCCAGCACTCAGAAGGTAAAGGCAGGAGGATCAAAAGTTCAAGAACAGCCTAGGATACATAGTGAAACCTTTTCTCAAAAAAACCAAGGGATGGGGATTAGCTCTAGATGGCTAAGGGTTAAAAGTACTCGTTGTTCTTCCAGCACATCCGGTTTCAGTTCCTAGCAAACACATTGTGCTGGCAACTGTGCCTAACACCAGTTCCAGGGGTTCCAATGCCCTCTTCTGGCCTCCACCAGAACTGCATGCACATGGTGTTTAAACATACATGCATGCAAAACACTCAAAAACTTTTTTGAGGGGGTCTTTTGAGACAGGGTCTCCCTATGGTGGCCTGGAACTCACTATGTAGACCAGGCTGGCCTCAATCTCACAGAGCTCCACCTGCCTCTGCCTCCCAAATGTTGGAATTAAAGTTATGCACTACCATGCCTGGCCCACAAAAACTTTATTTAAATCTGGAAAAAAAAAAAAAAAAAAAAAAAAAAAACAAGGGATAGGGATGAAGAGATGGATCAATAGTTAAGAGCATTTGCTGCTCTTCCAGAGAACCCAAGTTCAGTCCTAGCACCCTCGTCAGGTGGCTCACAATTGCCTCTAACTCCAGTTCCAAGGAATCCAACAGTTTCTTTTGGCCTCTGTGGGTACCCATACACACATGTACATACAAACATACAGACATAAATAAAATAAATAAATAAATAAATATTTTTTTAATTTCTGTGAGTTTGAGGCCAGCCTGGTCTACATAGCATTTCTAAGCTATCGAGAGCCACATATAAGACCCTGTCTCAACGAAACAAAATAAAAAAATAAAAAACTCTAACAAGGAATGGGGTCATGGCTCAGTGATAGAGTGCATGCCTAGAATCCATCAATGAGGATCTAGGGGCTGGCTCAGCAGTAGAACACTGGCCTAGCATGGAGGAGTCCATGAGTTCCATTCCCAGTAGCACAGAAGAAAAAAAAAAAAGTGTGTTTGCCCTGAGGCCAAACTTTTCATGGGACAAAAGGAAAACTGAGGGCTGGGTGTGGTGGCCCACGCCTTTACTCCCAGCATTTGAGAGGCAGAGACAGGCGGATCTCTTGTGAGTTCAAGGCCAGCCTGCTCTACATAGTGAGTTCCAGGACAGCTGGGGCTACAGAGAGACCCTGTCTCAAAAAGACCAAAAAAAAAGAAAGAAAAGAAAACTGAGACTCAGAGAGGGTCAGGAATGGATTCCAGTCACACAGTAAGTAAGGCATAACAAGTGCCTCCTTTCTCCACAACAGGCTTTAATGGGTGAAGGCTGACCTCTGGAAGGCTGAGTGAAGGCAGGCTGTCCAAGGAAGGGTCTCACCTTGGGCCTCATCAGGGGTCACCTGGCTCTCCAGCTGGCCAGCCTGCAGTGCACGGCGGAGCTGCATGCGGATGATATCGATCTTGGTCTTACTGTCCTGCAGCATCTGCTGTGCTGTCAGTAGCAGCTTCCGGTCCTGAAGACAGACATTTGAGGTGAATGACCACTGACCCTGCTGTCAATACCACATGAACCTTGGCATGACAGAATATGCATGCACGTGTGTGTGTGTGTGTATACACAACATCACACACTCCTACTGACCTGTGTCCAGTGCACAGACACAGATAGTTCATAACTTCAATTCTAGCTTTACCCCCTGACGGCTGAGCTAAAATGAGCTCACTGTGCTGCCCAATCTCTCCTAGCCTCAACTCCTACATCTATAGTGTGTGAACCTCCACTGGACTGAGGATTCACAGCCTAGCTTGGACCAACTGGAGCTTTATCCACTTCAGCTCTCAGAACATCTGCACGGAGGTGTCCCCAGGGCCACAGGCAAACTGCTCTATAGTGTGTTTATATGAGATACACCGAACAGGCAAATACAGAAATAGGAAGCAGACTAGTGGTAGCCAGGGATAAAAACGGTTAATGGGGACAGGGTCTCCCATCAGTCATGAAATGATCTGAAACTAGACAGAGGTGAGGGATACCTAATGTCACTGAATTGTACATTTTAAAAAGGAAAGCCAACCCAGGCCTGATGATGCATGCCTGGCATTCCAATTCTTGCAGACAGAGGCAGGAGGATGGAAAGTTTGAGGCCATCTTGGGCTACAGCGTAAGCCACTGCCTCAAAAACAACTAAGTAGAACAGAAAAGGATGAATGCCCTTCCTGTGACACTAGGTCTTTGTTGTTGAGGATCCTGGGAATGGTCCCAGGGCCATGAATTTGATAGGTGTGCTCTAATGGAACTGCACTGCAGTAGGAAAAGTGACTTTCATTTTGCTTTAATTCAGCATTTTCTGTGGGATTTTTTGTTTATTTTTGAGTCATTATCTCATTTTGTAGCCCAGCCTAGATTGGAACTCAGGATCCTTAGGGTACTGGGGTGAGAGGCATGCACTGGGCTGGCTTGGACTGGCTTTATCTTGTGTTCTGTTTGTGATTCATTCTTGTGGTGGGTTGTTGTAAGGGGATCCTGACCCCTCCCTTGGCTTGCCACTTGACTGACTTCCTTACTTTTCTCTCAGGAGACCCCAAGCAGAAGCCAAGTAGTTGTACTGGACCGCAAAACTGTAAGTTAAAGATGTTGATTTTTTTCATTGATTGTTTTGTTTTTGAGACAGAGTCTCACTATGTAGCCACAAGACAGAAGGAAAGAATCAATTCCTGCAAGTTGTCCCCTAACCTCCACATGTACACCCTATCTTGTGCACTCTCTCTATCCCCCCTCCCAAATTAATTGATTTAAAAAAAGAAATCAGACTAAGACAAAGATTTATACATGGCCACATGTACATGGTTGTGTATATGAACAAGTGAGTGTGTACACATGCAGGTATATGGTGGTATCTGTGTATCTGTGCTGGTAGGTGTGTACAAGTATGGATACGAACTTTTGCTGGTGGTTACATACCAAGTAAGGGTGTATGCATGTGTGTGTGCACACATGAGAATATATGCACAAGTATGCATATCTGTACATAAAAGTATGCATACATATATGAACTTATACGTGTGTGCATGTGCAGGTGTTTGTCAGTGGGCACATACACATACAGATGTATGCACAGTAATATGTGTGGGTGTGGGCACATGGGCTTGTGTAACCTGCTGATGGGTGTAAGTACAGGTGTGTGTGTATGCTGGTAGTTGTGTACATATGCACATGTATGTGTCCACAGAGTGTGTGTTTATACAACACATGGGTAAGTATATACACACTGCCCACCTTGGTGCTGCCGTTGCTGTAGGTCTGGATCATGTTTTCTGCTCCTTGTTTGACCTTCAGCTCAATGGCCAGCTGCTTCTCTAGGCCAGCCACTCGGCTTAGGTTGGTGGATAAGCAGGTGGGGCCACTGTCCCCTGGGGATTGGGGAGCATCTGGGGGAAAAAAGGAAGAGTATCACACAGTTGTCACCTCAGTCACTTAGGTGTACCTGGGAGACTTTGCCCCAGCCAATAGGACACCTACAGCCTAGCCGGGGTGCTCCCCCAGCAGAGGAATCTGGAAAGCCAGCACACAGGCAAAAGACCTGGGATCCTCTGGAATAGGGTGGGCCCCAGCACGAAAAAGGTATGAGAGGTATGAGATCATCAGGGTCAGCTGGATGAAAGGCCTCAACTACCTAATGGTGTGTAAGCCCACAGGAATGGGTGTGATATAGACTTGAGAGTACACCCTGGAGAGCTGATGAGGACTCACTGCGAAAGTAGCTTATGAGGGGGCTGGGAGACAGCTCAGTGGTTAAGAGGACTGGCTGCTCTTGCAGAGAACCTGGGTTCAATTCCCAGCACCCACATGGTGGCTAACAACCATCCATAACTCCAGTTCCAAGGGAATCTGACACCCTCCTCTGACCTCCATTTGTACTGTAGGCAATAACACTCATCACATAAAAAAAAGTCTACCAAGTATGGTGGCACATAAAGCCCTAGGTTCTATCCCTAGCACTGCATAAATCAGGTGTGGTTTTGCAGGCCTGTAATCCCAGCACTCCAGCACTCAGGAAGCGAAGGCAGGAGGATCAGGAGATCAAGGTCATCCTCAGCTACACAGAGTTTGAGGCTAGCCTAGGCTACAGGAAACCCTGACTCAAAAAACAAAACAACAACAAAAAAATTAGCTGGAAAATGGCTCAGCAGTGCTTGCTGCTTTGGCAGAGAGGACCTGGGTTCAGTTCCTAACCACATCAGGCAGCACACAACTGCCTGTAACTCCAGTTCCAGGGGATCTGACAGCCTCTTCTGGCCTTTGTGGGAACCTACATATATGTGGTACACATACAGAAATGCAGGCACGCACAAAACATCACATATACATGGATGGTTCACTGGTTAAAGCATCAGCTGCTCTTGCAAAGAACCCAGGTTCAGTTCTTCAAAACCCACATGGCAGCTAACAAGTGTCCCTAACTCTCCTATTCCAGGAAATTTGACATCCTCTTCTGGATCAAAGGGCATTGCATACATATGGAATACCACATGCAGGCAAAACACTCATACATATAAAAAAATAAATCTAGCCGGGCATGGTGGTGCATGCCTTTAATCTCAGCACTTGGGAGGCAGAGGCGGGCGGATCTCTGAGTTCAAGGCCGCCTGGTCTACAAAGTGAGTTCCAGGACAGCTGGGGCTACAGAGAGATCCTGTCTCAAAAAGATAAAAAAAAAAAAAATTAATAAATAATTTTTTAAAGGGGGCTATAGAGAAGGCTCAGCGGTTCAGAGCACTGGCTGCTCTTAAGAGGACCTGGGTTCAATTCCCAGCACCCACATGGTGGCTAACAACCATAATAACCCTCTGTAACTCCAGGTCCAAGAGAATTCAACACCTTCTTCCGACCTTCTTGGGCACTGCACAACACTGGTGAGTTGCAATACACTCATACACGTAAGTTAAAAATAATAAAATATTTTTAAAAATAAATACATTGGGGCTGGAGAGATGGCTCAGTGGTTAAAAACACTGGTTGTTCTTGCAGAAGACCCAGGTTTGAATCCCAGCACCCACATGGCAGCTAACAACTGTCCATAACTCCAGTCCCAGGGGATCCAACAGCCTCTTCTGACCTCTGTGGGCACTGCATGACACAGGTGCACTTACTGACATTCAGGCAATACACGAATACACATAAAATAAAAGAATAAATTTTTTTAAAAATTAATTTAAAAATACACATAATTTTTTTTAAAAACCCAAACAACAATAACAAAATAGTCTAGAAGTACTGTGGTTTTGGTGTAATTGTGACGAGCTTTGGGGGTGACAGCATGCAATGTTTGTGTGTTACTATGGCTATGAGTTTCTGGGTTCTCATGACATCATTACTCAGTTGTCCAAGAATAGTTGTGGCTATGGTTACATGGCTGAAGACCGGGTGTGGGTCTCTGGTGTAATCTGTGTGCTGGTGTGTATATCTAGGTATGCCTAATGCCATGGACAGCTCTGGATGGGGTTCAGGCATGGGTGTGGCCATGTGTTTCTCTGGGTGTTGGTGGCCATATGGGTCTGGCATTGGCCATGGCATTCTGTTGACCTGGGAAGGTGTCCTGATGAGGTATGAATCCAGGGGGTCAGTGGAGTGTCTGGCCTGGCCCTAGACCCCTGCCTGCTCCAGAACTCTCTGCTCACCATTGCCTGCTGCAGGGTCAGGCAGCACCACATGTGCGTGCAGCTCCTGCAGCTGCTGGTGCAGCAAGTCCAGGCGACGTGCAGAACCCCGAAGTAGCAGCTCCACAGGGCCTAGGCTACGGCCCAGGTCGGTGGTGGCCCTTCGCAAGTTCTCTGCACCCTCCTTCAGCTTCAGCTCCTTGCGGATCTCTCGCCTCAGCCGCTCTCGCTCCAGCTCCAGCTGCTGTTGCACCCCAGGGGCTGCCAGGTCTGCCCCGGCCAAGCCCAACTGTTCCAGCAGCGACCAGCTTCTAGGCTCACTCTGCAGGGGACAGAGAAGGTCAGAAGCCAGTGGGCAGGGGCATGGCCTCACCAGGGTATAGCCTACCTGTACCTCTATAGGGTATACCTCTATCCCACCTGATCTTAAACTAGAACTCCAGGGACAGATCCTCAAAATGGGGAGATCTGGGCTGGAGAAATGGCTCAGTGGGTAAAGGCACGTGCTGCAAAGGCTGATGACCTGAGTTTGACTCCCAAGGCTTACATGGTAGAAGGAGAGATCTGACTCCTACAAGCTGTCCTCTGATCTGCACCAAACACACACACACACACACACACACACACACACACACACACACACACACACTGTATGTATGAATGAATAAATGGCTCAGCAGTTAAGAGCACGCACTTCTTCTGCAGAGAACCTAAGTTCAGTTCCCAGGACCCACGTTAGGTGGCTAACAACTACTCCAGGGGGATCTGATGCCTCTGGTCTCCACAAGCACTGGCACACACATACACACACATACACACACACTCCACAGGCACTGGCACACACATACACACACATACACACACAATTACAATAATAATAATAATAATAATAATAATAATAATAATAATAATGGGTTGGAGATTTAGCTCAGTCATAGAGCCCTGGGTTCAGTCCTCAGTGCCGAAAAAGAAAAAGAAAAAAAAAAAAGACAAAAAAATAATAATAATAAATGAAAAGACAGGCCAAGAGCAAGGCCTCTTTCCTTCCTTATCTGCTCAGATCAGGGTCACCACCAGTTGTACCACATCTTCCTTTGCCTGTCTCTTGTGCAGTGGGATACTGGCAGGAAGGTCCCATCACCCCTGCATTGGGGATCCCCCCAGAAGATTCCTTCTGCTGCATCCGCACACTAGAAGGTCCCAAAGGCAGGCATCATACCCCTAAACCAGGGGTCCCTAGGGACAGATCCTGACTCCTCTCATCTGTATTCCAAAAGTAGGAGGTGCCAAGGGCTGGCTGGGCCTGTCTTTAATCTTCCTGTCTTCCATATCTAGGGCTCCAAAGAGCAGAGCCCATGTCCTTCTACATCTTCCAAACCTGAGAACTGCCACGGCACCTGAAATTTTCATTCTCCACATGGAGAATTCCAACAGCAGTGCCCCCATCTCCTCTCCTTAGTCCCCAACTGAGAAGCACCCCAAAGCCTCTAGTATATGTCACCTGGGGTCTCCTACCCACTGTATGGAGACCCTAGCCCCAACCTCCAGCTCCAGATCTGAAGAAGGATCAGTCAACATCCTGGGTATGAGGCTAAGGGCCACGCCCTCTTCCTGAACCTCAACCCTGCCAGGGCCTCAGGACCGCCACTTCCTCTTTCCTACCAGCTCCCAACACCCCCTGCGCCAGGCCAGCTCTGGGGCATGTAAGAGGTCCTTTCCACAGTACACCCTAAAGGGCCATACCTACTTCTCTGGAGGCAACCAGGGACAGACAGCCCTTGCTCCCTAATCCATGAGGACACCCAAGGGATATGCATCCACAGCCTGTATGTAGCAGGCAGGATGGGTACACATATACAGCGTGTGCAAGGTGCACAGGCTCACAAGTATGTTTATATTTCCAGCTCTGCAGATGCAAGCCTGGAATACAGGCTCACAAATATATGCACTACCACCTATATGAGTGTGATGAGTGGAACACGAAGTTTACAAGGGTGTGTACCTTCTAGCTCTGCAGATCTATACCTTGCTCACACGTATACACAGAATATACATGAACATGCACTTCCATACCTGCAGGTGGGTGCCTGGAACACAGGATTATGTGTGCACACAGAGTAGGCTCACACATATTACTCCTACTTGTGTGGCTCACAAGTGTGTGCACACTCCCACATCCACTTGCAAGGACGCTTATATACAAACAACCCTTGAGTGCTGATTTGAGTCCTGCTAGAACCTACATGATAAGTAGTCCACCGGTCAAGTGAGCACAGGCTCTAAGTTCATATATGCACGCATACTCACACTGTGCCACATGGCCCAGGCCTTCAGTCCTTAAGCATGTCCTGATGGCAGGACCCTCCCACCTGCCCCTTGTCCACAACTTCCTCTTCAGGATCAGAACAGCCAGTCCTGTAGAGGTGGGGCTCCCTTCCTGCAGACAGGCAGCCCCAACTTCCTGCTTCCTCCTACCCAGATGTCCACTGCTGCTGACCACATCTTAAGAGGCCTAGGCAGCCCAGCTGACCCAACAGTAGTTCCCTGAAACTAACACTAGGAAGAGACAGCACTGGGGGTGGGGCTAAGAATGTCCCCCCAAACAACAGCTCACAACCATTTGCTAAACATTTACTGTATCTCAACCACCAATAAAAGCAGTTACAAGGCTGCACATGTCAGGGACAGGGTGTAGATAAGAACACTATTTCCCACTCCACTGGATTTTGCCATGAACCTAAAACTTCTCTAAAAAATATTTTTTAAATAGTAGTAATAATTATAATAGCAGTTACAGGCAGCAGGTTCAGCTCAGTAGTAGACCATGTACCTAGCATGTATGAGCCCTGAGTTCCATTCCCAGCACCACAAAACATAAAGACAGCAACAGGTATTACAAACCTCACCTAGGTTTCAACTACCACAATTCCATGTCGCAGGTGCTACTTGTTTTGTATTGAATTTGCTTTGCTCTGCTGTTTTGTTTTGTGTTAGGGTCTCATGTAACCTAAGTTGGTCTTGAACCCCTGATCCTCTTGCCCTTACCTTCCAAGTGCTGGGATTACAGGCTTGTGCTGCTATACCTGGCATAACATAATGCAAGTCTTCAAGATGAAGAAACTGAAACCTCCAGCAGTGGTAGTCCCTTGTCCCATGACCCCACAGCCAGCAGGAGGCAAGGCCAAGATTTACAACACTAGCTGGGAAGAGTCGCTTGTCCATCACATCCTGCAGCTGTGAGTCACCATCACAACAAGCACAGCTCTTCTATACTTCCAGATGTGACTAGAGATGTGCACCAGATGTGCTCCTGCGATCCTACCATCCCCTCACTAAACACCTGAGTAGTCACAGTGGGGGAAAGCTAAAGCTCAAAGGGGCCACAGCAGTCCCTCTCATGGAAGAGGGTGTTTGCCCACCTATGTGGCACTGTCTGGGACATTTGGGGCTGTCATCACTAGAG
The DNA here is from genome assembly GCF_000622305.1 of Nannospalax galili. Taxonomy (NCBI): domain Eukaryota; kingdom Metazoa; phylum Chordata; class Mammalia; order Rodentia; family Spalacidae; genus Nannospalax; species Nannospalax galili. The sequence continues at coordinate 576,809 of NW_008357641.1, forward strand.
GTACACAGGTGACACCTTTCAAGTGAAGGTCGCAAATGCTTTGAGACACCCTGAGCTGTACAAAACAGCTCCCACCACAAAGAATGATCCAGCTCCCCAATATCAGCACTGTGGCCCTGGGAAGGAACATGGACCCTCAGCCTGGCCTGCCAACCTTCTCATTAGCCAGTAAAGATGCCACCTGCCAAGCAGTGGCCTAGCCTCCCTCTCTCCCCATAACCATTCTTAGCCCTATTTTGCCACATAATAAGAACAAAGCTCAGTAAGGCAAAGGCAAATTTGACCCCGGAATTCATGGAGGAACACCGCTGGGATTTAAACCCAGGCTCACCAAACACCACCCTGCATGACCAGGCCCCACCCCGTCCCCAGCAGGCAGAGCAGGGGGACACAGCCACAAGCAAGGCCAGCTAAAATAGGGGACATCCAGGCAAAGAGGAAAGGTGACCACTCTCAGCCCCACCTCCAGAAGTTGGGACCGGAGAATATGTCAAGCATGTACGGAGAGAGTCAGAACCTCCTGAATCTTCCTCTCTTGGGTGACTCACTTTTACCCAGGGACAAGGGGACACCTGAGGGTCAGCAGGGCAAACCCAGGAATTTCAGGGGCCTAGCCTGGCCTGGCCTGGCCTTAGAGAACTAGAATCGCTGCTGCTCTACCTGCCACCATAGACTGGGAGACACCAGACCAAGGGCACCCACCTCCTGAAAACTCTCTTGCCAAAGTGGCCAGGGACCCAGATCCCAACGTCCTGATATTTCAATGCCTGGGGCTTCTCCGGAATCTAGACAGGACATCCGCTTGCCGCACAGGGGACAAACAGGCACACTTCAGAGACAGAGGGACAGGACAGCAAGCTGAAGCAGGGATGAGCAGAAGGGAGAAGACGGGAAGGAGTATCAGGCATAGGTCCAGCCTCATTCCAGGAATCATAGCTTCCGTATGCATCATGTGTGGGGCATACCAAGCACATGCATGGACTGGGAGATTCCTACACAGCCCTCTGTGGGCTGCGAGAGGAGCGGGCACCAGTGCATCCCGCCTGCAGGTCTGACCTTGTGAGATCGGCAACACCAGATACGCCCAGCTCCTCGGCAAGGCCGGCAGGCCATCAGCAGTACTGGGGGAGAGGGGCACAAGTAGATACAGGAGAGATATGGGAGCAGGTGTAGAAGATGAGAACCAGTTACACAGGACAATGGACTAAATGGTGAAGAGCTAATGGAGCCACCAGAGACACAGATCTCAGATTTGGACCACTGAATCAGAGGGTTGGAGCTCACTCTGACCCTGCTTCCCCTTGGGAAGGTGCGTTGAGGGCAGTAAGGGCCAACAGGTAGCACAGGGAAAGACTTGTGGCTAGTGGATGCCAGTCACAGGTGCCTGTGTGCCTGTGGGTGGGGGGAGGGTGACCCATCCCTGCCACCCCTACACAGTAGGACTCTAGACAGAAAAGCATCCCACCAGTGGTCCAGGACACGCCCCACCTGGGATACTGTTCCACCAGTCAGCCTGAAGGGTGGCTGCGGAGTGTCCCCAGTCCTCTAGCCTAAGGAGGTGACTCGGGCACTTCCGCCAACAGGTGCCTATCTGGGTGGCGTCGGGGCCATGTAAAGCCATCTGCAGGTGGGGGTGGCTCCGGCTTTGTTGTGCGGGGGAGGGGCACGGGCCGCGCTGATCCTCCCGGCGCGCCGGGTGAAGCGGCACCTGCCGGGAACCGAACGCTGAGGACAGGGCCGGGGCAAAAGGGGGAACGGGAGGCACCAAGACGCGCAGCCAGCCTCGGACACGAACAGGGCCCCCACTGCGCCCCCTCTTGACTCTCGGGGAGGGTCCGAGGCCGGGGTGAAGCGGGAGGAACCCGGACAGCACCCTCTCCGTGTACCAGGTCAGCGCCTCCACCTGCCAGCAGGGCCCCGCGAGGGCTCCCGAGTCCGGACCTCGGCAGCCGGAGGGCGGCCGCCCTCACCCCTCACCCCGGGTGCCCCCAGGCCCGGGGTCCCCAGCGCCGCGCAGCCGCTCCCTGGACGGACGCTGGTCCGCCTACCTGCACGGCGTCGCTGGCCATGTCCTCCAGCCGCCCACCAGGGGTCCCCGACCGAGGGAGGGGCGTGCGAGTGCGCGTGCGCACGGGGCGCGGCGGGAGGGCCGGGCCCTGAGACCCTCCCCGGCGCGCCCG
>NW_008357641.1:579112-584104 GCF_000622305.1 Nannospalax galili
GCGGCCGCGGGGCCGGTCACGTGAGCGCCGAGGTCGCCGCCGGGGGAGGGGAGGGGGCGGGGCTGGGCGGGGCTCCCGGGGCTCCGGCTCGCGCCCGACATCCCCTCAGCCGTGTCGCGCGCCCCCGCTGCGCCCTGCTTCGCCCCAGCACCGACGTGCGCCAGGATCCCAGGCAGGACGGGGCCGAGGGAAAGCCCGCTGTCGAGGCCTTGGGGTCCTCTACGACTCCTCAGAAAGCAAAACTCTGGATCCATTTCCTGCCCCGCCTCGGGTCTGCAAGCCCAGGCCGCTGGACTCCAGCTTCCCCCAGCTCAGTAGCATAGACGTGCCCTCCACCCTTACCTGGCAAGCCCTGTGCGGGTCTGAGATCACATCCCAGCTTCCGAGCCTTGGGAGACCCCCGCACACCCCTCAGAGCTCTGCGTGCGGGAAGTGGGAAAGGGTGTTGATAAAACAAGTGAGGGTGTGTCAAGTGGAGAACAAAAGCGTGCAATGAAGTTCGGCTGCTGCAAGCGCTTTATTCTGATTTTTTATGTTTTGGGGATGTTTTTGGTTTTTGGGGGTGGTTTGTTTTTGGTTTTGGTTTTGGTTTTGGTTTTGGTTTTTTTTGGTGTTTTTGAGACAGCGTCTCCCTGTAGCCCAGTTGGCCTAGAACTCACTATGTTGACCAGGCTGACCTCTAACTCACAGAGATCTGCCTGCCTCTGCCTCCCGAGTGCTGGGATTAAAGGCATGCGCCACCACCCTAGCTTATTTTAATTTTTTAAAGATCTTATTTATTTTTATTTTATGAGTATTTGGCCTGCATGTAAGTGCACCACGTACATACCTAGTGCCGGCTGAGGCCAGAAGAGGGCGTCACATCCCCTGGATCTGGAGTTACTGGCTGTTGTGAGCTACCTGAAGTGGGAAACCGAGTTCAGGTCCTTTCAAGAACTCTTAACCACTGAGCCACCTCTCCAACCCCTATTCTAAATTTTAGAAATATTTTAATATTATTTTCTGTGTATAAGTGTATTGCCTGCATATATGGAAAGAACTCAGGTTGTCAGGCTGTCAGCAAGCACCTTTACCCGCTGAGCCGTTTTGCTGATATTTATCAGGTTTAATATTGTCACTATTAATCAAAGGGTTTTGAATCCCAGTGGGTTCTCTGCTGTGCTCTTGGCCCTGTGGATCCTTGAGCTTTCGAAGTTCTAGGTTTTGCCTTCAGTGAAATGGGGACTGGCTTCTTTTTCCTGGCTGCTACTATCAGATGGAACTCCATCAGTGCATATTAGTGCCCAGGTGCCTAGGTGTAATGTGGAGACTTCTGCAGAGTTTCTCCTAGGTGACTGAAGTAATTGGGCAGTTTGGTTTGCCAGTCTGCCAGGACCCCTCACTCACTCAGAAACCCAAACTTAGATCCCCAGGACTCCAGGTAGGAAGTGTGCATACCAACACAGTGCCTTCCAGGATTCAGTCACAAGTACCTTGGGTAATTTCTATCATCCCAGAGACCAAGCTGTGGTGTTTTTCTCTCTTTTCCTTCTGGCCAACTCTTTGGGGGCAATTTAACAGGGAAAAGGAGAATTACAGCTCCTCATATTCCCCGAGCTTCACAGATGATCCTCAGGACTCCAGGTGGGAAGTGTGCATACCAACACAGTGCCTTCCAGGATTCAGCCACAAGTACCTTGGGTAATTTCTATCATCCCAGAGACCAAGCTGTGGTGTTTTTCTCTCTTTTCCTTCTGGCCAACTCTTTGGGGGCAATTTAACAGGGAAAAGGAGAATTACAGCTCCTCATATTCCCCGAGCTTCACAGATCTATTTGGACCCTTCTCCCCAGTTCCCCAGACTGCCTAACTCCCACGGTCTCTTCTCCCCACCACAGACCAGAGGGGCCTGTGAGCCTGTGAACAGCTAACTCGTGCATGTCCCTAGAAGCCTCCATTGATTCCCCTACACTCAGAAAAAAAAACACCTAATTCCTACCCACAAGGATCTGTGTGATCTGCTCTAGCCTCACAGACCAGAGGGGCCTGTGAGCCTGTGAACAGCTAACTCGAGCATGTCCCTAGAAGCCTCCATTGATTCCCCTACACTCAGAAAAAAAACACCTAATTCCTACCCACAAGGATCTGTGTGATCTGCTCTAGCCTTCTCAAGTATCTCCCTCACTTACCCCCTCCAGCAAGTTGACATCTTAATTATACCTAAAATGTTCCTTGAGTGAATTAAAGAAGTTGGCAAACAAGTTGTCCAGCTTTCTCCTTCTAGATTAAAAAAAGAGAGAGGCCCTTGCTCACCTTCAGAGTCGGCCAGGATACTCATGGCCCCTACATAGTGGTTTAGAAACACATGCATTTTATGGATAGGGCAGAGGAGGCAGGGAGATTTTCAGCCAGACCAGGCACTGGGTTGGCTAGAAGTACCTTGCCCAGGGCCCAGACCACTCCTGCCTGGGAGGTTCCAAGCTGTCTCCCGGGATGCAGCTGGGGAATGAAGCCAGATTCTTGCTCAACCTTCCAGCATTCATTTACTCAGTGAGCCTTTATCAATGCCCACTGGGGATTTTGGTACACTGGAGACAGAACTGTACTCTGAGCTTTAAGAAGGGAGACAAAGAACTAATTGTAAAAATCTCCACATAATAATGATAACAGTCCCGGTGAGCCCCTGAAGCATCTCTGGCTTTTCTCCAGTCTACTCTGGGGCCTTGAAAACATTACATGGCACTGTTGTTCACTCTCACTGATGGGAAGTCAGGTCCTGCCCTCCAAGCAATCTTAGGAAGTTTCTCACCCTTATTTGGCCTAGAAAGTGTCTGTCTAGCCACTCTGGTCTCCTCCCCTTGCTGCCAACCACAGGGCCTTTACACAGGCTGTTCTCTGCTCTGGAATGCTGTCCCAGCACGGCTCCCCAAGGCTGGCTCCTTTTGTTCATTTAGGTCACTGTTTAAATTTTCTTTATTTTTAAATTTGTTGCACACGCCACAATACCTGACTTTATTTTTCAATTATTATTATGTATTTATTATGTGCATATGTATGTGGGTGTGCATGTGCCATTGTATAGGTGTGGGGGGGTGTCAGAGCACAACTCTCAGGAGTCAGCTCTCTCCTTCCACCATGTGGGTCCTAAGAGTCAAACTCAAGGTCGTTAGACTTGGCAGTAGGTGCCTTTGTTCACCAGCACGTTTTATAAAATTTATTAATTTTTGGGTCACTGTGTCACCTTTTTGAGACTCTCCCAGTCTGCTCCCCCTTGTCCTACCCTTTCATTTCTGGCCCTTGGCATTGTGTGGTTTCATTTCAAAGGCCTTGTGTTACCTCTGCCTGTAGCATGAAGGAGTGGCCACAATGGGAGGCAGCAGGGGAAAGGCAGGGAAAGGGGAGGCCTGAAGGGACAGACACACCTTGGTGGGGATTATCCAGGCCAGGCTTCACAGAGGGGTAAAGAATTAGTTAGGTAATTGCCAGGTAGTTAAAGAGAAGTGTGTCTGAGCTGAGTCCGGTGGCACATGCTCTGAGTCCCAGCACTCCAGAGGCAGAGGCAGGCAGATCTCTCCTAGTTCCAACTAGCCAGGGCTACATAGTAACATGCATCTCAAAAACGGAAGGAAAAAGTGGACATCTGATAGAAGGAACAGCAGTGGCAGAGACCTAGAGATGGTCAGGGAAAACAGTCATACTCTGAGGTGCTCTTCCATCCCCCATATCTCTCTTCCATCATTTCACTCTGTCCATAGGGGCCTCTTTGCTGCTCCTCAGATGACTCAAGCCTGTCTTGACCTCAGGGCCTTTGCACTGGCTGTTCCCTCTGACTGCAATGCTGTTCCTTATCATAACATTCTCTCTTCCTCCCTTCATCCCGCCTTTATTCAAATGTCACCTCTTGAGACAGGCCTTCCCTCCACCTCTACCTAAAGCAAGTCCCCTCTACTTCCAGTCTCTACCCCTCACATCGCTTCAGTTCCTCCCTGCAAATTTTAGTCTCTTTCCAGACTGTGAGTTGAACTCAGGGCCTCACACACGCTAGGCAAGTACTCCACCAATAATTTGCACCCCCAGCACTTAGAGCAGTAAGCAGTCCTAACTACTGAGCCCAGCTTTTCCATTTGAAACAGACTTCATTTTGCTACATAGTGCAGGCTGACCTTGCCCTCACCCTGTAGCCCAGGCAGGTTTTGAAACTTGTAATCTTTCTGCTGTAGAATGGGGAACAGCTGGGATTGCAGACCTGTGCCACTAGGTCCAAGCAAATTTTAGTACATTTTCTCTATTTTTTGTCTGTCTGACAGTAGGGATTCATCTTTTTTGTAGCTGAGTTCCAGGTACCTAAAACAAAGTCTGGCCATACTAAAATTTAGTAAATAGCTGTCAAAGGCTGGGGTATGGCTTAGCAGGAGAGTCCTTGTCTAGAATCTACTAGTTGCTCAACAGTAGAGCACCTGCCTAGCATATAGGAGGCCCTGGGTTCCATCCCCAGTACCACCAAAATATAAACAATAAAACGTAAATAGCTGCCAAGTGACTGGGGGAGGAATAAACTGAATGTCACTGGGCACAACTGGAATCTGGACTGTTTGAGAAAGAGGTATTGCTGTGGAGCACAGGCTAGTGAAAGGTTGAGTAAGAGAAGCTGGGTTTGGGAAGGCTCTGGGTGCTCCAGTGGTAGACAGACTCCAGTATGTCATGGTATTTTGTTTTCCAGTGCTGGAACCCAGAGTCTCACACATGCTAGGCAGCAGAGCCACATCACAGGCTATGGCCATAGTGTTTAAACTTGACAGAGTGAGAGCCACAGAAAAATTATTCTCAGGGTGGAGCTGAGTGAGGTTGTTTCCCTAGAGATAAAGTTCTTTGCCAACCAAATATGTGTTGGGAAACCCTGCTGTTAGGGTTGTAGTTCTCCATGTCCGGATAGCCCTAAGGGGCTCGGTGCCAAATGGAAGGATTCCCCTTTTCAGCAGGGGGCCTCCTGCTCTCTTCCTGGCTTACCTGGAAA
>NW_008357641.1:584310-585908 GCF_000622305.1 Nannospalax galili
GGAGCTGTTTCACTGAGTCTGGAGCTGTATCACTGCTGTGTCACTGCCCCATGAAACCAGCCTCCCTGGAAGGGCTTTCTTCCGTCAGTGCTCACTGGCCGTCCTGACTCCATTCACCGCTTCTGCTCCCCCTGCCCTCGTGGACTGGTGGCCAATGACCCGCGAAGAGAGGGAGAGACCCCCGCAAATATGAAGCTGGGTGTGGTGGTGCAGCAGTCATCCCTGCCAACAGGGAGGCTGAAGCAGGAGGATTGGTGGGAGTTCAAGGCCATCTTGGGATACATACAGAAGCTTTGTCTCAAAAACCAAACCAAACCACGCACGCACGCACACACAAACTGGAGGGATGGCTCAGCAGTTAAGAGCAGTTACTGCTCTTCCAGAGAACCTAAGTCTGATTCCCAGTACTCATGTTGGGCAGCTAAACCCCTCTTCTGTTCTCAGGAACCCATACACCTATGGCGTAAACTCATATAGACACATAAGTTTAAAAAAAAAAAAATCTTTGAAAAAAAGAAAGGAGATGTCTGGTGTGGTGGCTCATGCCTTTAATCCCAGTACTCAGGAGGCAGAGGCAGGTGGATCTCTGTGAGTTCGAGGCCAGCCTGGTCTACATAGTTCCAGGCCATCTGGGACTACAGGGAGACCCTGTCTCAAAAAGACTGAAAAGAAAGCCAGGTGTGGTGGTGCACGCCTTTAATCCCAGCACTCGGGAGGCAGAGGCAGGCACATCTCTGTGAGTTCAAGGCCAGCCTGGTCTACATAGTGAGTTCCTGGACAGCTGGGGCTATAGGGAGACTCTGTCTCAAAAAGACCAAAAAGAAAAAAAGAAAAAAAAAAAAAGAAAAGAAAAAGGAGATGGCTCCGTCAGTTAAGATTAAGCTTGAGAGCTGAAATTGGATTCTCAGCACCCACAAAAGAAGCTGGATATGGCCGTGTGCCTGTAACCACCACATTGTAGGGTGGAGACAGGGAGATCTGGGAGCTCACTGGCCAGCAGCCTAGCAGAAATGGCCAGCCTGTCATTTAGTGCCTGTCTCAAGGCAATAAGGTAGAGGGTTACAGAGGAAGATGTCTGATTTCTTGCCCTGATCTCTGCAAGCACATGCACGGCAGAACAAGCAAACACTACACTTCCATGCATCAGAGAGAGAGAGACAGAGACAGAGACAGGGAGAGAAACCCAAACAAAAAGCACCAAATAACCACACTCCCCCCCCCAAAAAATAACCCGAATGAATGATTGAGCAAGAGAGCACAATGAGATAGAGTTACCTAATATTAATGCTAAATGTATCACTCCAGAGGCTGAGGCAGGAGGGTCAAGAGCAACACCCTCTCTTAACCACAGATGACAAAAATAGCGGCTCCCTCATGGGCTCCAGGCAGGGTTGAGTGCAGCACAGAGCGGGGATACAAGTCACTACAGAGTAGGGTTATATATATTTAGGGCATTGGTTCCTTGGTGGGGGAGAGCTAAGTCCAGCCCGAGTGACTTATCTAGAATGTGTTCTTTTTTTTTTTTTTTTTTTTTTTTTTTTTTTTTTACAATTTTTTTAAAATTTTAAAGAAAAATCCCCAGGGGAGGGGGGCTGGTA
>NW_008357641.1:586073-587572 GCF_000622305.1 Nannospalax galili
GATGCATGTCTTCAATCCCAGCACTTGGGAGGCCAGAGGCAGGTGGATCTCTGTGAGTTCAAGGCCAGCCTGGTCTACACAGAGTTCCAGGACAGCTGGCTACAGGGAGACCCTGTCTCAAAAAGACCAAAAAAAAAAAAATTACTATTTCTTTTTTAATGCATATGAGTGTATTGCCTGCATATATGTAAGTACACTCATGTCATTCAATGCCCATGGAGGTCAGAAGAGAGAGTGCTGGATCCCCTGGAACTGGAGTTACAAAGGGTTGTTAGCTGACATGTGGGTGCTGGGAACCAAACCCGGTCCTCTATAAGAGCAGCCAGTGCTCTTAACCTCTGAGCCATCTCTCCAGCCTCTGTTATTTCTTGAGACAGGTTTTCATTATGTAGCTCAAGCTGGTCTGGAATTAAACTACTGCTTCAGCTTGCCAAGTGCTGGTATCACAGGCATGAGCCACAACACTGATAGTCCTCATGCATGCGTCCTTGGAACAGAAAGCGTTTCATTTACTGGTTTTCTGTTTGTTTGGGGGTACAGCACATTTGTGAAAGATGGGTTTTCTGCTACTTTTATGTAGGTTCCATGTATTAAACTCAGGCTATCTGGCCAGCCTGGGCTACACAGTGACATCCTATCTCAAAAAATAACAAACAGGCCAGGCGTGGTGGCACACGCCTGTAGTCCCAGCACATGGGAGGCAGAGGCAGGCAGATCTCTGTGAATTCAAGGCCAGCCTGGTCTACATAGTGAGTTCCAGGACAGCTGGGGCTACAGGGAGACCCTGCTTCAAAAATACAAAAAACAAAACAAAACAAAAAATCAAACAGGGACTGGGATATGGGTAGAGGTGCCTGCTGCCAGGCCTACTTACCTGAGTCCCATCTCCAGGCCCCACTGACCTCCACATTACACAGGCTGTGGCACGTGCCATTCCCACCCTCCAAAGAGAAAGAAATGTAAGAAATAAAAAATGTCCAAACAGGCTTGAGTTGCAGCTGAGTGAAAGAGCATTGGCCACCAACACTGCCAAAATTACCATGAAGGACAAAGGGTCTGCCAGCATGCTGCAAATTCTGGTTTCCATTGGTCTGCCCACGCAGTGGGGGAGTCTTCTGGTTGGGCTTCAGGCTCTCTGGCCATTGGTCTGAAGTGTTTCTTTTTGGTTCCTTGGGTAGGCATGTTCAAGGCTTTTCACTCTTACAGAATTCTGAAGGGAACTGGGCCAACATGCATGCTGACATTTCTAATCTCAGGCTCTGGGTATATTTTAGGAGGCTCTAATCTTTTCTGTTGGTAAGGTGTTTTTTTTTTTGTTTTTGTTTTTGTTGTTTTTTGGTTCTTTTTGATGAGGATTTCAGAACCACACTACAGGCTGGGGCATGGATCTATTGTGTATCTCAGTTGCTAAAAAGCAACTCAGTTGCTATACTCCTAGTTTGGGCCCTGCGCCATTCCTAGTCTTGGGGCCCCAGACACCTGGGGAACCAATACTGCTT
>NW_008357641.1:589607-626511 GCF_000622305.1 Nannospalax galili
ATTTTATAATTTAAAAAAAAAAATCAAAACAAATCCCCCAAAACATAGGGAGGTGCTGGGTGCTTGGAAATCTGCACATTTGAGCCTCCCCTGGGATCTGCCCTCTCTGGGCCCCTCAGCTGTGTAACTAGCTGCCCTCCCCACTGTGCTGCCCCTCAAGATTACATCTGTTGACTTACTTCTCAGAAAAAGGTGAGTGCTTAAGGCCAAAACTAGGGCAAGTAAAGGCACTTGCCTGGACACAAAATTTAGGAGACTACCAAAAAGTCAAGGTTGACAATGCGAGGGTTTTTATTAACATTATTTGTGAGTGTGGTGTATATTTGTGTGGTGTTGATGTATTCCTCTGGCCTCTGTTGGTTCTCTGCGGCTAGAGGAGGATGTTCTATGTCCTGTTCTATCCTTTTATTCCCTGAGACAGGGTCTCTCACTGAGCCTGGAGCTAGACTGGTGGCCAGCATGACCCAGTGATTCTCCTGTTCTGCCCCCAAGAGCCCTTGGAGTTACATGCAAGAGGGTGTGGACTATGCTCCCCTTTTAATGTGGGTGCTAAGATCTAAACTCAGGTTCTCAGGCTTGGGCAGCAATCACTCTTACCGACTGAGCCATCTCCCCAGACCACTTTTATTTTAATTAATTAATTTAATTAATTAATTGGGGTTTTTGTTTTTTGGTTTTTTTTTTTTTTTTTTTTTGGTCTTTTTTGAGACAGGGTCTCCCTGTACCCCAGCTGGCCTGGAACTTGCTATGTAGACCAGGCTGGCCTTGAACTCACAAAGATTGCCTGTCTCTGCCTCCTGAGTGCTCGGACTAAAGGTGTGTGCTACCATGCCTGGCTTTAATTGGTTTTTTTGAGGCAGAGTCTAACTGTGTAGCCCTAGCTCATCTGGAACTTGGTGTACCACACTGGCCCTGTATCTCACTGAGATCTACCTACCTCTGCCTCCCAAGTGCTAGGATTAAAGGTGTACACCAGCCTGCCTGGCTTAAAAAAAAAAAAAAAAAGTTTTTTTTTGTTTTTTTTTTTGACAGTGTCTCCTTAGTACCAACCTGCCTGGAATTCACTATGTAGACCAGGCTGGCTTTGATGTCACAGTGATTCACCTGCTTCTTCCTCCTGTGTTGGGATTAAAGGTGTGTGCCACCATGCCCAGCATTTAAATTTCTTTAAAAATATTTTATTATTATTTATTTATTATTTTATGTGTAGGTAAGTGCACCCATGTCGTTCAATGCCGTCGGAGGACAGAAGAGGCTGTTGGATCCCCTGGAACTGGAGTTTCAGACAGTTGTTAGGTGCTACATGGGTTCTGGGATTCAAACCTGGGTCTTCTGCAAGAACAAACAGTGTTCTTAACTGCTGAGCCATCTCCAGCCCCTTTATTTATTATTTTTATTTTATGTATATGAATGTATTGCCTGCATATATGTTAAGTATACCTGTGTCATGCAGTGCCTGCAGAGGTTAGAAGAGGGCAAGGGAGTTGGAGCCCCAGGAACTGGATGGTTGTTAGCGTCCATGTGGGTGCTGGGAACTGAACCCCCATCCTCTGCAAGAACAGCCAGTGCTCTTAACCAATGAGCCATCTCTCCAGCCCCCTAAAAATCATTTCTTTTTGGTCTTTTTGAGACAGGGTCTCCCTGGAGCCCCAGCTGGACTGGATTCACTATGTAGACCAGGGTGGCTTTGAACTCACAGATCCTCTTGTGTGCTGGGATTAAAGGCGTGTGCCACCACACCCAGCTTAAAAAAAATGTTTTTTTGGTCTTTTTGAGACAGGGTCACCCTGCAACCCCAGCTGGCCTGGAACTCACTATGGAGACCAGGCTGGCCTCGAACTCTCAGCGATCCGCCTGCATGTAGGTAAGTACACCCATGTTGTGCAATAACCACAAAGGACAGATGAAGCTGTTGGATCCCCTGGGACTGGAGTTACGGACAGTTGTTAGCTGCCAGTGTTCTTAACTGCTGGGCCATCTCTCCAGCCCCCTTAAATTTTATTAAAAAATTTTAACATGGGGCTGGAGAGATGGCTCAGCAGTTAAGAACAGTGGTTGTTCTTGCAGAAGACCTGGGTTGGAATCCCAGCACCCACATGGCAGCTAACAAATGTCTGTAACTCCAGTCCCAGGGGATCCGACAGCCTCTTCTGACCTCTGAGGGCAATGCACGACACGGATGTACTTACCTAAAAGCAGGCAATACACTACACCCATACACATTAAAAAAAAAAAGTTTTTCCCAAAAAATAAATAAAATTGGGCCAGGCATGGTGGCGCACGCCTTTAATCCCAGCACTTGGGAGGCAGAGGCAGGCAGATTGAGTTTGAGGCCAGCCTGGTCTACATAGCGAGTTCCAGGTGAGCTAGGGCTACAGGGAGACCCTGTCTCAAAAAGACCAAAAAATAAATAAAAATAAAATTCAAAGCTGGGTGTGGTGGCGCACGCCTTTAAATCCCAGCACTTGGGAGGCAGAGGCAGGCGGATCTCTGTGAGTTCAAGGCCAGCCTGGTGTACATAGTGAGTTCCAGTGGTAGAGTTTTTGCCTGTCATAGTAAGGTCTAGTGTTTGATCCCAATACCATAAAAGAAAATTTTTATTTTAATTAATCAATCAAAGCTGGGCGTGGCCTTTAATCCCAGCACTTGGGAGCCAGAGGCAGGTGGATCTCTGTGAGTTCAAGTCTTGCCTATATAGTAAGTTCTAGGCCAGCAGGGAGACCCTGTCTCAAAAAGACTTAAAAAAAAAAAATTAGTTTTTTTTGTTGTTGTTGTTTGTTTTTTGCTTTTGTTTTTAGACAGGGGCTCACTATGTAGCCCTGACTGGCGTGGAAGTCATTATGTAGATCAGGGTTGTACCACCAAGAGCTCTGTTCTAATTCTTTCTCTCCCTCAAAGTGTTAATGTAGCAACAAAGTCTCTCTTTGTTGCTCAGGCCCTGGGAGTAACTGGAATTACAGGCAGTTAAAATTTTCAAAAATATCACTCTGGGCATGTAGCTTAGTTGGCAGAGTGTTAGTGTAACACTCACAAAGCTCTGGATTCCATCTCTAGCACTATGTAAACCAGCTGTGATGGTGTGCCAGGATCCCAACACTTGGGACTTAGAGGCAGAAGGATCACAAGTTCAAGGTCATCCCTGACTACCTAAGGAGTTTGAAGCCAGCCTGGACTACATGAGACCCTGTTCAAAAAAAATTTTTAAGTAGCTAAATAATTTTAAAAATTCCTTTAAAGTCAGGGTTATATTTCAGATCTTTTCTTTTTGCTGCCATCCTGATCATTTTTTCTTTTTAGGGCTGGAGAGACTGCTCAACAGAAAGTTAAGACTACTGTTCTTACAGAAGACTTGAGTTTGGTTCCCAACACCAACCGACCACCACAGGCTGCTCACAACTGTCTATAACTCCAATTCCAGGGGATCTGAGCCCTCTTCTGGCCTCCACAGCCACTACACCCCTCCACACACACAATTTTTAAAGACTCTTTAAAAACATTTTTTTTTTTTTCAGTTCTAAGGGTGGAATTCAGGACTTTGTCATGCCAGACTAGCACTACACCCTACCCCTTGTCTAAGCTTTATTGACTACTGTCAAGTCAGGCCTGGTAGTGCTCCATGATCTCAGGTACTAGGGAAGATGACTAGGGAAGATGAGGCAAGAGACCAACTGGGCCCAGTGTGGGCAATTTAGGGAGACCTTGTCTTTTTTTTAAATTTATTTTAATTTCTTAATGTTTTGGTCTTTTTGAGACAGGGTCTCCCTGTAGCCCCAGCTGGCCTGGATTCACTATGTAGACCAGGCTGGCCTCAAACTCACAAAGATCTGCCTGCCTCTGCCTCCCAAGTGCTGGGATTAAAAGCATGTGCCACTATGTCCAGCTTTATTATTTTTATTTCTTGTGTATGAGTGTATTACTTGCATGTACGTAAATGCACCTGTGTCGGGCAATGCCCAGAAAGGTTAGAAGACGATGTCAGATCCCCTGGAACTAGAGTTAACAGTTGTTAGCCGTGTGGGTGCTGGGAACTGAACTTGGGTCCTCTGCAAGAGCACTCAGTGCTCTTAACTGCTGAGCCATCACTCCAACTCCAGGAAGACCTTGTCTTTTAAAAAGAAAATATATGGCTGGGCATGATGAGGTATGTCTTTTTATTTATTTATTTATTTATTTTTATTTTATGTGTATGAGTGTATTGCCTGCATGTAATTAAGTGCACACATGTTGTGCAATGCCTGAGGAAGACAGACGAGTCTGTCAGATCCCATGGAATTGGAGTTACAGACAGATGTTAGCTGCCATGTGGGTATGGGGATTTGAACCCCGGTCTTCTGCAAGAACAGCCAGTGTTCTTAACCGCTGAGCCATCTATCTAGCCCTGACGATGTATGTCTTTACTCCCAGCACTTGGGATGCAGAAGCACATAGATCTCTGAGAATTGGAAGCCAGCCTGGTCTACATAAGGCCAGCCAGACCTACATAGTGAGACAGTGTCTCAAAAACAAAGTGTGGATGGTGTACCTCAGTAATCTGGTGCATGTCTGCATGTCCAGCATGATTGATGCCTCCAGTTCCATCCCTGGTACTGCAAACAAAAGCAAAAAATGAACACCAGAACTCCCCAAAAGCTGGCAATCACCAGTTGATCATTAATAGTTGACCGGAGAAATTGTATTGGTTACATTAGTAATAGCCACACAAAAAAGAAAACTCAGCAATAAAAAAGAACAAGTACTGCATTTTTCTTTTCACTATTCAAAACTGCATTTACATAGTATTTTCATTGTATTAGGTATTATAAATAAAAAAGAACAAATTATTGATAGGTCTGGCAACATGAATTAATAGCAGCATTTTGGTAACACTTGATTTAGTGGCGAATGGATCAGAACCCCACCACTTGGGAAACAGGAGGACTAGGAGGATGCTTGAATTCTAGATTTTCCTGGGTCTCGAATTACATATATAACTGGTGCATGCCTGTCTCAGCCTCACAGGGAGACAGACTCTTAAAAAAAAAAAAAAAACAGGAGGGATGTGTGTTGGGGGCTGGACGAACATCTAGAAGATAAAGGCGATTGCCCCAGCTACCTGGGAACTATATTGTGGAAAGAGAACTGACTCCCTAACATCCCTGCCCCGATTAAAATAAAAATTGTAGCGAAAAAGAAGCCATTCACCAAAGCACCATCTACTGCATGATTCCATTTATATGAACAGACGAATCTATCTCTAAAGGCACTTCAGCCTCTCAAACAGAGGCTCGGCCAGGGAGGACCTGGAGGCCTCGGACTGAACTGCGAAAGCCAGGGAATTGGCCTTCGGCAAGGAAGCCCCTCTTCAAAAGGGTGAGGCGCATGCCTGGGCAAATAACTAGTCTTCCAAAGCCAATACTAATGATGGCGGCACCCTCTTGGGGCTCACGAGAGAGCGCGGGACTAGCACTTAGCACCGTCGGACACGCCCACTTTTCAATTGCCCAATGAACCTGACGTACGAGAAACGCCCCCTTCCCCCACGCTCTCAACCAATCGCCTCTCGGCAGCTTCCTCGTGATCCAATCATCGCTTCCGACTTTTAACTGAAAGGCCAACCGCCCAGTGAGCGAGACTAGAGTCGGGTACGAGCCGGAAGCTCCGCAGTTCGCTCCTGGGAGCGCTGCGGATAGCCAGGCCGGCGGCTCTCCACGCAGCACGAGGAGGTGAGCGGGGCAGGTAAGTGGTAGGCCCCGAGCGCAGGGTTGTGTGCGAGGCAGCGGGCGAACCGCGGAAGGGGATGCCGCGGGCAGCAGGGCAGCGGGAGGAGCGGGCGCGAGGTGGCGGGGCGGGGCAGCTGGATGCCCGGCGCGTAAGCGGCCGTTGGTCTCCAGGGCGCATGCGCCATGGGCGGGCTAGCCGGCTTCCGGGAGTCATGGCGGCCGGCTGACAGTGCGGGCGAAGGGAGGCTGAGGCGAGAGCGGTTCCACGTCAGGGTACGAGCGGCGTCGGGAGGAGCCAGTTTTCCCGCGGGCAGGCTTCCCGACCGCTCTGCCCTGCCCTGTCAGAAGACTCGCCTCCCGAGGCTTAGAAAGCCGAAGGCCGGCGTCGGCTCCGAGTGCTAACGCAGCCCTCGACCCGGGTTGCTTTCCCTGTGTGCGCGGCCCAGGCCCGCCGCGTCTCGCCTGCCCCGGTCCTGATAGCTTAGGCCCTGGCCAGCTACTTTCTGGCTTGGTTGGTTTCAGTTTTGGTGCCCGGGGTAGACCCGGGCCTGATGGGTGTTGTTTAGAGCTGTTCTTCTACATGAGCCTCCCTAGTACTTGTATTACATGTGGGGCCTTAAGACAAGGTCTCATGTAGCTTAGGCCGTCCTGGAACTCGATGTGATGACCTTTAACTTTTAAGGATTTTTTATTTTATTTTTTAATTTTTTGGTCTTTTTGAGACAGGGTCTCCCTGTAGCTCCAGGTGCCTGGAACTCGCTCTAGACCAGACTGGCCTCGAACTCACAGAGGATCCAACTCACAGAGGATCCGCCTGCCTCTGCCTCCCAAGTTCTGGGACTAAAGGCGTGCGCCACCACCCCCGGCTTAAGGTGTTTTTTTGTTTTGTTTTGGTTTTTTTAAGTTTCTGATCCTCCACCTCTCCTGTGCGTGTATTATAGGATTACACCACCACACCCATTTTATGTGGTCTGAAACCCAGGACCTCAGGAGTCCTGGGCAAACACTGTACCAACTGAGCAACATCCCCAGACACTGCTTTTTTAATTTTAGGAAAAGATCTCTTTCACTGAGTTGCCTAGGTGGCCAAGGCCTTGTGATACTCCCGATCCCACTTTCCATGTAGCTGGTCTGTGCCACCAGGTCCTGTTATAGAGTTTCTTTTTAAATGCTATCTAAGCCCTTAGGGAGGTGGAGGCAGGAGGATCAGGAGTTCAAGGCTAGTCTCAGCTACACAGCAAGTTTGAGGCCAGCCTGGGCTACATGAGCTCTTTTCTCAAAAATACACCAGCCCGTCTCAAAAAGACCCCCCCACCACCACCAAAAAAAAAAAACCAACCATCTTTTAGCCCCTAGATTTTAGATCCTGGAGTTAATGACTCTTCTGTACCCAAGGGTGTTCTATTGACTGTTGCATCCTTTCCTCTCCTCAGCACCCACATCCCAGTTAATTCCCTTTCAGTGACTGGCTTTCCCTGCTGTTGGTCTCATGTCCACTTCCTGTAGAATAAATTACTCTTGGGAAAATCTTCTGAGGTACTCAACTCCAACCTATCAATTTCCTGATGTTTAGCAATTTTAAGTATACATGCCCTGGGCCTGCCTAGCTCTCTCCAGCTGTTTCTGCTTCAGCTAGTAATGGACCTCTGCTTACCCCCAAAAGGGTCTGGTGCTTTTTGGACTTGGTATGTGTCTGCTTGGGTATGCTTGCATACATATGGGCATCCAAGCACACATGTAGGTCAGAGGACAACCATATGGATTCTGGGGATCAGCACTTTTATCATTGCAGTGGGCATCCTCAGGAGTAGTGTCAGATTGCTGCCTCTCCTAAGGTTCCATTCATTCACTGCTGCTGAGTTCAGATCCTGCTTCAGACATGACAGGGCTGACTAGAAGGGTGCTTTTAAGGTTGCAGCCGTAAGGAGAGTAGACTTCTGTAGAGTAGGACCCCAAATAAGTGGGGGGTTGTGATCTATCAGGCAGCAGATACTGCAAGGTGGCAAGGTGTATTTTGAGGTGCAGCAGGGGCAGTGAATGGGATTGGAGTCTTGTGTGTGGAGAGTTCAGGCCATGTGATTAGTTACCAGTATTAGTTTTGTTGCTGTGTTAATATACCATGACCAAGGCAACTTATAGAAGGAAGAGTTTATTCGAGCTTAAAGTTCCAGGGGTAAGAGGCCCCAATGGCAGGTGAGACAAGGCAGAAGGAGGTAGTTGAAGCAGAAAGCAGAGAGCGATCACATTTTCAAGCAGGAAGCAGAGCATCACTGGAAATCTGGCCAGGTTTAAGAACACTCAGAGATGGGGCTGGAGAGATGGCTCAGCGGTTAAGAACAGTGGTTGTTCTTGCAGAAGACCCAGGTTCAAATCCCAGCACCCACATGGTAGCTAACAACTGCCCGTAATTCCAGTTCCAGGGGATCCGACAGCCTCTTCTGACCTCTGGGGGCATTGCACAACATGGGACAAAGATGCACTTACCTACATGCAGGCAATACATGCATACACATAAAATAAAAATAATAAATACGATTTTAAAAAATAAAAAGGACAATACAATGCAACAAAACCTTTGGGAAATGTTGAAAGCAGTCCTTAGAGGGAAGTTTATAGCTCTTAGGTACTTGGTGTTTCTTACAAGGACAGTAGGAGCCTGGGGAGTTTTTATTATTGAAGATTGTCTGTGGGTCTGAGTGCCAGTTCTGCTGAGGTAAAGGTATCATATCCCTCTGGAGTTGGAGTTACAGGTGGTTGGTTGTAAGATGGGAACTGAACTTGGATTCTCTGCAAGATCAGTAGGTGAGCCATCTCTTTATACCCCCCAAGTTGTTTCTTTTTTGAGGCTGGCCTCTAACTCAAAGCAATCCTTCCAGTGTGATTATGGGTCAGAGACATGCTCCCCCAGCCTGGCCTTTTGCCTCTTTAGAGCAGAGCAGTGACAAGTTAGATATAACTTAGCTAGAGTAGGCTCCCTCTGGCTGCTGTGGGAGATAGGGACTAGGAGCCACTTAGGGGAGGCTATTGTATAATCCAGGTAAGATGGCACCTCGTGGCATGTTCACATGCAGGCATGCTATTTGGCTATGAAAAGGAGTAAGACAGTCATCTATGCTGTAGTGTTGGTAAGTCTTGAGAATGTGATGCAGAATATGGAGGAAACCAGACTTGCTGAGCCTATTTATAGGAAATGCTCAGAACAGGCCAGACTGTAGAGAGAAGCTGATTAATGGTTCTGGGGGGTGATGGCTAAAAAGGTACAGAGGCAGTTTTAATTACCAGTTGGCTCTTGTGTTGCTGGGGATGGGTCTCAAGGCTTCTCACTTGCTGGGCAAGTGCACTGTCACTGAGCTATGCCCCCAAGCCCAAAGGCTTTTTTTTCTTTTTGAGACAGGGTTTCCCTGTAGCACTAGGTGGCCTGGAACTGGCTATGGAGACCAGGCAGCCTCAATCTCACCTGCCTCTGCTTCCCAGAGTGCTGAGATTAAAGGCTTGTGCCAACTGCCCCATCCCAAAGGCTCCCAAATTGGTGAACTGTAGATAGCATGTGACTTTCTCAGTAAACCTGTTCTAATTTTAAAGAAAAAGGCCATTTCAGCTTCAGGCCAGTGTGAGGAATGGGCAGGTAGACCTGGGTAGATTTATTGACTAGGATTTTCTGGCCAGTCATGAACACCAATTTGGAGAGAAAGCTTTGCTGTGGGCTTTAAAATTTTTGTTTTTTAGATTTTAAAAAAATATGTGTATGGGTGGTGTTTGGGTTTGTACACATGGGGTATGGGGCTGCTCACAGAGGCCAGAGGTGTAATGTTCCCTGGGACTGCAGTTACAGGTATTTGTGGGCCACCTGACACAGGGGCTGGGAAGAGAATTTAGATCTCTGGAAGAACAGATGGAATTCTTAACTGCTGAATCACCTCTCCAGCTCTGCTCTGGGCTTCTTGATTCCAACTTCCAAGGATATGGGAAGGCAGCTGGTAATGGTCTGGAGTGGAAAAGGTGTATGACTGGAGACAAAATTGGAGGGCTTCAGCATAGAAATAGCTAAATATTTGATAAAGTCAGAGGGAATGAATGAGTGACAAAAGGTCTGAAGTGGGAACTAGGACTGTTAGCATCTGGCCTCAGGAAAGCAGGAAACTGGAAGACTGTTGGAGCAGGGGCCCAGGGAAAACAAAAGATAAGCCTATCTGGTGGGTCCCTTGCACTTGAGTACTATGGATTAAGAAAGGCGGTAAGGTGCTTCCTGCTAATTTCATTTAGCATCTTGGCTGGCTGGTTTTCTTGCTTGCCTGGCCCAGTGGGAGCCCTCTTCATGAAAGCACTTAATGATTCCCGTGTAGACCCATAGGGGGAAGCTGGACTGGGCAGACACTGCTTGTTCCCTTGACTATTCCTTCTGGGCACTAAAGCTGCCACAACTCCAGGTTCCAGGTCCTTCCTGTTCATGTAGGCTTAGTGGAGTCCTTGGTGAGGGGTGGAGAGGGTACTTCTGTATCAGGCTGCCTGAGGAGACTGATTAGTGCTGAGACTTGAATGTCAAGGAGACACATTAGCTAGTGATCGTGGCTCATGCCTATAATCTCAGTATATGGGAGGTAGAGGTAAGAGAAATTCCTGGATGATCAAGAGGGTCTACATACCAGGACTACATACTTAAGGTCTTTCACAAACACAAAATGCTGGGTGCGGTGGCTCATGCCTTTAATCCCAGCACTCAGAATACAGAGACAGGCAATCTCTGAGATGAGGCCAGTCTGCTTTACATAGTGAGTTCCAGGCCAGCTGGGACTATACGGAGATAGGGAGACCCTGTCTCAAAAAAGGAATAGAAAAGGAATGGGGATTATAGCTCAATTGGTAGAGTGCTTGCCAAGAGCACACAGAGCCCTGGTTTTGTTCTCAGTAGCACATAAAACCCCAAAAAGTGGCCCACATCTGTAAATGTAGAAAGGTAAATGTAGAAGGATCAGGAATTCAAGGTCATCTTCAGCTCTTTAGTGAGTTGGAAGCCAGTCCAGGCTACATTAAGCCCTGTCTCAGAAAAAAAGGATATGTATGCAGAGACTTGGGAATAGAGTGTCCCTTTGGGGTGGAGGCTCTTTGAGTCTGATTAGATGAAGCAGGGGGGAGGTGAACAGGGGCTAGGCCCAGAGCTATGGTAAAGAATGTGATTACTATCATGATTTTGTCTGGTGCTAGGGACAAACAGAACCTTCTAGGCAAGTGCTTTACCACTGAGCCATACCCCCAGCTCTGGTATGGAATTGGGATTGTACAGAAAGCCATAAAACCCTTGAAGGTGGGGGAGGTGTTGGATTGAAACTGGAAAGGGGACATGACTGAGAGGAGGGTAGTAATGTAGGGACAGCAGGGTGAAGTAGGAGGTATTGTGCAGGTACCACTGAGCTCTGCCTGCTAGCAGGGCTTACCCCTGCCAGCTCCTTTCCTGGCCTGCCTTCTCTCCTAATAAGTATGTTTTCCTGCCTGCATCTCAGTTGCTTTCCTCTGCCTTTGTTTTCTGTTTCACAGTACCATGGCAGAACAGGATGTGGAAAATGAGCTTTTGGATTATGACGAAGATGAAGAGCCCCAGGCGCCTCAGGAGACCACTCCAGCTCCCCCCAAGAAAGATGTCAAAGGATCTTACGTCTCCATCCACAGCTCTGGCTTCAGAGACTTTCTGCTAAAGCCAGAGCTCCTGAGGGCCATAGTGGACTGTGGCTTTGAGCATCCCTCAGAGGGTATGCCTCCCTGGCGTCATCCCCTTGCTGGACTTTCTTCCCAGAGCCTGTTCTGACTGACCTGAGCAGAGGGGCCTCCAGTGTGTCTTGGATGAGGGTGGTATGCCCTTGCAGTGGGTCCATTACGTCAGCTGCCCCTGTGCAAGCAGGTAGCTGGCACCTGACCCTAGTGTGACTTACTCTGACTGAGGAATGTGCTGGGAGGCAGCATCTGGTCTCTCATTCTCACACATGCTTTTTCTTTCTCAGTCCAGCATGAGTGTATTCCCCAGGCCATCCTGGGCATGGACGTCCTGTGTCAGGCCAAGTCTGGGATGGGCAAGACTGCCGTGTTCGTGCTGGCCACCCTGCAGCAGATTGAGCCCATCAGTGGCCAGGTAGATGTGCATTCCCTCCTGGGCTGGGGCCCCATGTAGCAGTACAACTTAGGGTCTTGTGAAACTTGTGCTCCCACAACGTCTTTATGGGTTTTTGAACTTGAATATTTTATTTCCCTGTGGTGTATTCTGGGAATTGAAGTACACTGACTGGGGTCACCCAGTTACTGCTGATTGTTAGGGGGTTGTCTTAACATCATGAGCATTATGGTCTATACTGTCTTGGGATAACTCAGGTGAATTGTGGGATCTTAAGAGTTATGTTGAAGCCCAGCATAATAGTACCAGTTAGAAAGCTAAGAGAGGAAGATTGTGAGTTCCAGGTCATCCTTGGCTACATAAGGAGACCTTGTCTAACAAGAAAGGTTATGTTGTAGTGGGCTCGGATCTCTTGCCTGGCATGTGTGGATTTTTTTGGTTCACATCCGTTTTTGGGTATTAGTGTGTCAGGACAAAGCAGGAGGGTGAAGACTTAAAATGGAGGGCTGTGGTCAGGGTTACAAGGTGGGTGGAAAGGCATGGCAGTCTGAGGGCTTGTGTCACCATTTTCTGTTCCTGGCCTGGTAGGGGAGACAGACCTTGGTAGCCATGGGAGTTTGAGGAAGATAGGCCAAGTCAGGAGGAGGAGGAGGTGTTTGACTGGGCCTTCAAAGGACTTATGTGTGTGCCCTGTAGGTTGGGCTTAAAGGGTGTGGATTCTGAGAAAGGGGGGTGCTTTGACGTGACCTTGAAGGAGCTGTCTCTTGCCCACTCTGCAGGTATCAGTACTGGTCATGTGCCACACAAGGGAGCTGGCCTTCCAGATCAGTAAGGAGTATGAGCGCTTCTCCAAGTACATGCCCAGTGTCAAGGTGAGCCTCCTCAGGTGCTATGCCCTATACCAGCTGGCCTCCTACAAACCTGCCAGCCTTGACTCATGCCCAGCCAGCCTTTATCAGCTTTGAGTTTTGCAGGTTTATGTTCCTTAAAAGCCTAATGAATTATGCATGGCCCCCAGGGGCTTGTGCCTTTCATTGCAGCTGCCCACCCCCTTCAGGCTTACCTGCCCTTCAGTCTCCTGGATTCTGATGGATCAGGAATGAAGTGTCAGTTGCCCTTAGTGTGGCTGGGGCCTGTGCTATCAAGGCCACTGTCCCCAAATAAGCGACTTCCTTTGTGCTCCCATAGGTATCTGTGTTCTTTGGGGGCCTCTCTATCAAGAAGGATGAAGACGTGTTGAAGAAGAATTGTCCCCATGTCGTGGTGGGGACACCAGGCCGGATCCTGGCACTTGTGCGGAGCAGGAGCCTCAACCTGAGGAATGTGAAACACTTTGTGCTGGATGAGTGTGACAAGATGCTGGAGCAGCTCGGTGAGTGTCCCAACCACTGGCTAGCCTAGCCTGCTTCCACTCGGACTCCGCCAGTTTCTAGGAGCCCCGATTGAGCAGGCAGTGGCTTTTCATAGTGAGTCATATGGGTAGCCAGAACTCAGGGCTCCTGAGAATGGCCTGAGGGAAACTTACAGTGTTGACAGAATATGTGCTGCTTCTGAGCCCAAGTTGAGTGGATCCACTGGAGCCCCATGAGCTGCTGTCCCTTCAAGGGCATGTAGACATACCCAGGGACCTGGAGGTGCTGGTGGCTTTTGCCACCCTTGGGGTTAGTAGTAGTCCCTAGCAGGGCCTGGGGGGATGGGCGTGTGTCCTGGAAAGCAGCGGCAGCTCTCACGCCAGCAGCTGTCTCTGCCTCAGGCTCCCCTTCCCGAAGCGTGGCT
The DNA here is from genome assembly GCF_000622305.1 of Nannospalax galili. NCBI lineage: Eukaryota > Metazoa > Chordata > Mammalia > Rodentia > Spalacidae > Nannospalax > Nannospalax galili. The sequence continues at coordinate 603,183 of NW_008357641.1, forward strand.
CGAGGCGCACTGGCAGGGCTGCTCCGTGCTGGCAGCACGTAAGTGGACCTCGGCTCCTCCAGCGCCTGCACTTCTGCCCGCCTGAGCCCAGCCCCTCAGGCAGTGGGGATGCCCCGTGGTCCACTTTACCGTGGTCCACTTTACCTTGGCCATGTGCCAGCATTCCCTGGCCCAGGTTGGGAAGGGCTGGTCCCTCTAGGGTGGGGGTCTGCTCAGTCAGGCATCTATACTCAGACCTGCTGTGTGTTGGCCTCCCACTCAGACATGCGGCGGGACGTGCAGGAGATCTTCCGCCTGACACCCCACGAAAAGCAGTGCATGATGTTCAGTGCTACCCTGAGCAAGGAGATCCGGCCAGTCTGCAGGAAGTTCATGCAGGATGTGAGTAGGGTCACACCCCAGCCGGCTGCCTGTCCACCTTGGCCGACACCAGCATAGCAGCTTTGGCCCTCCTCAGGGCCTGGCTGCTCAACACCCACACGGCCCTCATGGCCTGGAGGATGCTGGGAGGCCGGCGCAGCCTCCTTCCTTCCCCTGGTTTGTCCAGCTGGGAGCCAATTGTGGTCCACACCTGAACCAGAGCAGAGCTTACATCCGGCTTTTGGGAGAGAATTGTTTACTGAGGTTGGGTGCAGCAGGCCCTCTGGGAAGCATCACTGCAGAGGAGCTCTCCCTGGAAGGTTCCGGGCACTTGAGACGCCCAGAAGTGAGCCCTGCTCGCCCCTTCCTGCTTCCCTTCCTACATAGCCCATGGAGGTGTTTGTGGATGATGAGACCAAGCTCACACTGCATGGACTGCAGCAGTATTACGTCAAGCTCAAGGACAGTGAGAAGAACCGCAAGCTCTTCGACCTCCTAGATGTGCTGGAGTTTAACCAGGTAATGTCCCCACTTGCCCACACCAGGTTCTGGGCCCGTTGGGGAGCCTCACAGGCCTGACAGCTGCTCATTTCACAGGTGGTGATCTTCGTCAAGTCCGTACAGCGCTGCATGGCTCTGGCCCAGCTCCTAGTGGAGCAGAACTTCCCAGCCATCGCCATCCACCGTGGCATGGCCCAAGAGGAGCGGTGAGTGCATGATGCCTGCCGTGGCCAAGGGAGCAGCACCTGGGAGCCCATGTCTGATGTCTTCGCTTGTTTCCTGCACCCAGCCTGTCTCGCTACCAGCAGTTCAAAGACTTCCAGCGGCGGATTTTGGTGGCCACCAATCTGTTTGGCCGAGGGATGGACATTGAGCGCGTCAACATCGTTTTCAACTATGACATGCCTGAGGACTCAGATACGTACCTCCACCGAGTGAGTGCCCTACCCTAGTGGGCTTGCTTATCCTCCAATCCTGAGGGGTAACTGTCCTGACCCCTGACTCCATCTCCCTGCAGGTGGCTCGTGCTGGTCGCTTTGGTACCAAAGGCCTGGCGGTCACTTTCGTATCTGATGAGAATGATGCCAAAATTCTCAATGATGTTCAGGACCGGTTTGAAGTGAATGTGGCAGAGCTTCCTGAAGAAATTGACATCTCCACATACAGTGAGTGGCTGGGATTCTTTTTGGGTGTTGTAAGGCTTCAGGAGCGAGACCCCCACCCTCACTGCCTCACCCTTGTCTTTACAGTTGAGCAGAGCCGGTAACCAAGTGCCTAACCGAGGCCACGAGCCGCCTTTCTTCACACCTGCTGCCTCAGGTCTTCTGAACAACAAATGTGTCTCTTTTGGTACAAGTATATGTGTATAATTAAACTTTTACTATGGGTGCCTGGCTCCAACCCCATCTGCTTCTTGTCACCCATCACCATTTCATGGAAACCATGGCCAGGTCAGCAGGCTCCTCCCAGCAAAGAGGCCACCTTTTCTATCAGTGTGATATTTAATTTTAAGTGTTACCAGATAAAAACCTTACAAAACATCCACAACCTTTATAATAATGAGATCCTTCCACTCTGCGGGTGGGGAGTTGGGTCTCTGTACCGTGAGCCAGTTGTAGGCAGGGTCCTTGGCCTCTGACATGACATCAGTCTCAGCTTAAGAAAGAAGTTGAAACCAGCACCCTGGCCTCGTCTGTGCCAAAGACAGTTGAGGGGAAAGAACCAGGCTGAGGATAAGGGACCTCAGGACAACTTCTGTACCAGGGCAGTGGGCTCTGCAGGTCTGGGTTGGCTTCTGTCCCCATGGTAAGCGATAGCTGTGGTTGGGCAAAGAACAGCCAGAAGCAGGATCAGTGGTCTCTATCCTGTTGGGCGCAGAGCCAGCTGTACAGTCTGTGACACATGGTGCCCAAAGTGGGGAGGGAAGCTGGGACACAATGCAGAAGAGGAACAACCTTGTGTGCTCCTGGTCTGGCTGGAACTTGCCTTCACATCCCGGACTCTGGAGGTCTAAGGACCTGCAGAGGAGAGAGGTCTTGAGGATGAGCCCAGCCAGATTCACCCCCCTCCCCTGCCCCGGGCCAGTCCCTTACCCGGGTCTGATTTTGGCTGGTGCCAGTGCCTGTGGAAGAGTTGAACTCTGAGTACTTGTTCCCAGCAACCATGCAGGCCCACTTCCGATACTCTTCTCTCACCTGCCGGCCCAGATGCCAGGTGTAAGGAGGGGGTAAGCCTGAGGCTCTAGGCCTAGCCTGCCCACTTCCTCCCCTAGGCTTTCCCTGCAGCTCACTCACCTTCTTGTTGAGCAGGCAGAGCATCAAGTAGAGGAAGAAGCCCTGCAGGCAGGTGAGCAGGGTAAAGATGTAGGACAGCCAGGTGCTGTGGGGGTTGAAGAGGAACAGGCCAAAGACCCAGGTGCAGCCCAGCACGAAGAGTTGGGCAATGGCAGTGATGGTCAGCACTCTGTGGGCAGGCAGTTGCAGTTGACTACCCAGCTGTTCTAGCCCTCCTGGTTCTACCCAAGGCCCTCCTCCTTACCCCTCTTACCTCACTTTCTTTAATTTCTTCATGTCAGGGTTGATATCCGAAAACTTTTTTGTGAGCTTCCAGACGGTGATCACAAAAATGATAGCATTACACTGGGTGGAGAGTATGAGTCCTTAAGTTAGATGGCTGGTAAAGGAGTGGGTCCTGCTATTCAGGCTTCCGGTGTGGGGAGGACACCTACCAAAATGATGAATGCCAGGGGTCCCACGAAGCTCCAGAGAAAGCCACTTCTGTGGTCCAGCCAGCAGCTGGGGAAGAGGAAACCATCAGTGCCCCTGCCCAGTACCCACCAGCCCTTGCCTTACCCCAGCCACACCAAACTTACTAGGTTGGGCGGCCATATCCCTGGATGTTGGAGGCTGCCGAAATGGCCACAATAAGCAGAGGCGTTCCGTAGCCAATCAGGCAACGCCAACGCGTGCTCAAGCCCTGGCCCTGGAACACTCGAACCACAAGGAAGTAAAGCTCCAGGCCTTCCAGGCTCATCCAGCAGAAGGCGGCCAGGAAGCAATAGTGCAGCAGTGCGGCCACTAGGCGGCAGCGTGGGCTCACCTGCAGGCACCGAGAGGCAGGTCACATCAGCTCTGGGTGGTACCTTGTGCCTGCTGAGCCAACCCCTTGGGCCTCGGATGGGTTAGCAGGGGCAGGGCAACTGGCCTCCAAAACCTAACACCTCCAGCCAAGCAGCTGGACTCCGTCAGATCTACCTTGTGCACTGAGCCTCAGGACTGACACTGGGCTACCCTACTCCCGGGTCTTGGTACCCCATAAGGGGCTGCACCGTCCTACCTCACCACCTTCGTTTTCGATGCCCACCAGGAAGATGACAGAGCCTAGGAAGAGGCAGATACACAGATGCAGGTGCACTGTGGTGCGTGAGCTCTGGATGGGCCGCACCAGCAGGAAGGTCAGGATGCACAGCAGGAGGCAAATGAGGGAGAGCAACAGCCCCACTTTGGTGATCAGTTCCAGCCTTGGGTCCTAGAGGCAGGACAGGGTGGGGCAGGGTTCCATCAGGGCCCTCAGGTCCTCCTGTCCCTGGAACTCTATTTTGACAAGTGTTCTGATTGCTGTTTTGAATGTGTACTGGCATTTGTGGTGTAGTGCCAGTGAAGGCTAGAAGAGGGGACATAGCTGTCACGTGGCTCTGGAAATCAAACCGGGGTTCTTTGGAAGAACAGCGAGTGCTCTCTTTAAAAGATTTTTTTTTAATTTTATGTGTATGAGTGTATTGCCTACGTGTGTGTCTGTGCACCTGTGTCCTGCAGTGCCTGAGGAGGTCAGGAGAGGGCATTGGATTCCTCTGGAACTGGAGTTATGGACGGTTAGCCACCATGTGGGTGCTCAGAATCTAACTCTGGTCCTTTACAAGAAGTGCTCTTAACCACTGAGCTATCTCTCCAGCCCAGCAAGTTCTCTCAACCCCTGAGACTTCTCCAGCCCCTGGAGCTCCTCTTCCCCCACACCTCCAGCTGGGCCCTTGCTATGCAAGCATCTATGAGAGACAGTCATACAAGTGTGGTTTGAACCACAAGATCTGCTCTGCCTGGCTCATTCCAGTTAGGCACATAACCCAGTTTATGGCAGAGCTTGCTCCTTGAAATGTTCTATCCAGGCATTTTTATTACATTTATTATTTTATGTATTTATGGGGGCCATGTGTGTGGTCAGAGGACAATTTAGGGGGAGTAATTTTCTGGGGTTGGGCTCCAGGGATGAAACCCAGGTCATTAGGCTTGGCTGCTTTATCTGCTAAGCCATCTCACCTGCCCTACCCAGGCCATTTTCACAGTACTTCACAATTTGCTGGGTTCATGCAGGGTACTCTGGCAGCAGGCAGACCAGCTGTTGGGTCACAGAAGACCCAGGGAAGGGTCTGGGAAGCAGGGCATGGGGCCATCAGTGACCAAAGGGACTGACTTGAACAGTCAGCAACAACCCCTGAGCACAGCCAAGGTCCCATCCTGGCTGATCTGGGCACCTGTGGGCTCAGAGTTGCTGGTACTCACCTGCACATGATAGTGGGCCATTAGAATGGCAAAGCTGCTCAAGTGGTTGCAGGTGCATTCTGTGCCATTCGGGCTTTGAATTGAGCAGCCTTCAGTGGCCCAGCGTCCGCTTCCGTTGCTCTGACCTTGCCAGAAGGCACAGATGAGCTCTTGGCGAGGCCCAATAGACTCCCGCTGTGGGCAGATGGGTGGTGAGTGGGGGTGCCTGGAGCACACTCTCAAGGTGGGCCCAGGCTAAGCAGAGGACCCTGCTTCTTGAGCCCTGTTCTGCTGAGGATCCAGCAATGAAATGAGACACCAGTCCTGCCCTCAGACTGACCAGAGAGCCAGGGGCAAATCACAAGCAGAAACAAGTAGTAAATGCCACAGAAAAGAGTGGGAATGGCTACTTGCAGATTATAATTTTATTCTTTTTTTTGTCTTTTTGATTCAGGGTCTCCCTGTATCCCTACCTGGCCTGGAACTCACTATGTAGACCAAGCTGGGCTCAAACTCAGAGATCCGCCTGCCTCTGCCTCCCAAGTGCTGGAATTAAAGGCACGTGCCACTACGCCTGGCTTACTTATTTTTTTAGAAATCAGGGCTGGGCTCAAACTCAGAGATCCGCCTGCCTCTGCCTCCCAAGTGCTGGGATTAAAGGCACGTGCCACTACGCCTGGCTTACTTATTTTTTTAGAAATCAGATTTATTGAGTACACTGCAAGATCTAGGCAGTAACTAGATTACCACTTGCCCAGGCTGTAATTTCTTAAAATTTAAAACAGGGTCTTAAGTAGTCCAGTGGCATAGTTAGCTTCAGAAGTAAGTCTGTAAGCAGTCATCTTCTGTGGTCTCTGCTTCAGTTCCTGCCTCCAAATTCCTGTCTTTGAGTTCCTGCCCTGACTTTCCTCAGTGGTGGACTATAATCTATAAGCCAAATACACCCTTTCCTCCCCAAATTGGTTTTGGTCAGTATTTTATCACAGCAACAGAAAGCACACTAGAACACCCAGGCTACCAAACTTACTATGTAGTGAGGATGACCTTGAACCAGCCTTCATCTCCTGAGTGCTGGGATTACAGGCATCTGCCAACACACCCAATTTATGCAGTGCTAGGGATTTGAACCCAGGGCTTCATGCACACTAGGCAAACTACCAACCAAGCTACATTTTTTATTACGTGTATTTGTGTGTGTTTTGGGGTGGGGAAAGTCATGTGTGCCACAACCACCATGTGGAGATCAGAGGTTCTCTTCCTTCCCCCATGTGGGTCTCGGGGATCGAACTCAGGTTTACTGATGAGCACCTTTACTGCTGGGCATGGTAGCACATGCCTTTAATCCCAGCACCCAGGAGGCAGAGGAAGGCAGATTTCTGTGAGATAGAGGTCAGCCTGGTCTACATACCAAGTTCCAGGTCAACTGGAGCTACAGGGGAGACCCTGTCTCAAAAAACACCACCCAAAAAGTTGAAAAAAATAAAAGCATGTTTACCCTGAGCCATCTGAATGGCTCCAGACTATAGTATGTTTTGGGAGGGGGAGGGGAGACTAATTTTTTTAAATTTTGTTTTGGATGGTAGTCCATGCCTTTAATCCCAGCATTTAGGAGGCAGAGGCAGATGGATCTCTGAGTTCAAAGCCAGCCTGATCTACATAGTGAGACCCTGTCTCAAAAAAATACATATAATAGTGTCTGGAGAGATGGCTCATCAGTTAAGAGTAGTGGCTGCTCTTGAAGAGGACCTGGGTTTAATTTCTAGCGCCCACACGATGCCTAATAGTGCTCCATGACTCCAGTTTCAGGACATCCAATGCCTTCTGGCTTCCACAGGCACTGCATGACACAGGTGTACTTATATGCAGGCAAAACACTCAGGCACATACAATTTAAAAAAACAAAACTTATGCCAGGTGTGGTGGCGCACGCAAATCCCAGCACTTGGGAGGCAGAGGCAGGCGGATCTCTGAGTTCAAGGCCAGCCTGGTCTACATAGTTCCAGGCCAGCTGAGGCTAGAGGGAAACCCTGTCTCAAAAAGACCAAAAAAAAAAAACCTTAAAGGGGGCTGGAGATATGGCTCAGTGGTTAAGAGCACTGACTGCTCTTGCAGAGGACCTGGGTTCGATTCCCAGCACCCACATTGTGGCTACAAACTGCCCTTAACTCCAGTTCCAGGGGTATCTGATGCCCTCCATGGCATTGCACGACAAATGTGCGCACTCACATACATGCAGGCATACACATAAACTTAAAAAATACATACACCTGGGTTCAAATTAGCACCCATTTAGCGGCCAACAACCATTGTAACTAACTCCACTTTCAAGGGATATAACACTCTCTTCTGGCCCCTTTGGTTTTGCACACACATATATACATGCAGGCAAAACATTCATATACATAAAATAATAATTTAAAAATATATAAATAATTGCTGGGCATGGTGGCACATTTAATCCCAGCATGTGAGAGGTAGAGGCAGGTGGATTTCTGTGAGTTCAAAGCCAGCTGGGGCTACAGGAAGACCCTGTCTCAAAAAGATGTGTGTGTGTGTGTGTGTGTGTGTGTGTGTGTGTGTGTGTGTGTAAATATAAATTTTGGGGTGCTGGAAAAATGACTCAGTGGTTAACACCACTTGTTCAGTTCCCAGCACCCATATCAGGCAACTCATAATGACCTGTACCAGTCCCAGGGGACCTGCTGCCCTCTCTGGCGTCTGTGGGCACCTGCACACACAGGGTGCACATACAATCAAGCACATAAATAATATATAATAAAAGCTTTAAATTTTGCTTTATAGTATTGGGATCAAACTCTGGGTCTTATCATGCTAGGCAAACACCCTACAACTGAGCTAAACAGTTGCCTACTGCCTGCCAGTTGTTTTATTACTCATTCATTTTTGAAGTACTGGGGCTTGAACCCAAGGCCTTTCTGCATGCTAACCAAGTACTGTACCACTATATCCTCAGCCTCCCTGCCTTCTATATTTTTATTCTAAGACAAGCCCAGGCTAGCTTTGAACTCACTCTAGTTCAGTCAGGCCTTGAACGTTTGGTCCTGCCTATGCCACCAGACTGGACTCAGATTGTAATTTTTAATGTTTTATATATTTCTAATAATTTTTTAAAAAATTAAATTTATTCATTGTGTATGTCACAGTGTGCATGTGGACAACTTGTGGGAATTGGGTCTTTTCTTCCACCTTGTGTGTACCAGGGATCAAACTCAAGTTGTCAGGCTTGTCTGCAAGTGTCTTTACCCACTGAGCCATCTCACTGGCCCTCAGGTTGTAAATTTTAAATAAAGAGGTTGGCTAGGTATGGTGATACATGCCTTTAATCCCAGTACTCACAAGGCAGAGGCAGGCAGATCTCTGTGAGTTTGAGGTTAGTCTGTATATTGAGTTCCAGGCCAGCCAGTGCTTAGTGAAACCCTGTCTCAAAAACAAAAATGGGCTAGAGAGATGGTTCAGCAGTTAAGAGCCCTGGCTGCTCTTGCAGAGGGCCTATGTTCAATTCCCAACACCCACAGGGTGGCTAACACCTGTATATAACTCCAGTTACGGAAGATCTGATCCCTTCTTCTGGCCTCAGTGGGCACCGCATGACACTGGTGCACTTGTACACATGCAGGCAAAACACTCATACACCTGAAAATCAAAATAAATATAACCCCCCCAAACCCCAAACCAAACAAAGTGGTCAAGGAAGGCCTAATAAGAAAATGTTATTTTAACAAAGACTGCTGGAAACAGATCAGGACTGAGTTCACAGAAGAAAACTATCTCAGGCAGGAGGCACAGCAAGTGAAAGGTCCTGAGATGTTTGCGGAAGCAGCAGAGAGAGGAGAGCAGCCACATTGACTTCAGCTAGGGAGAGCAGCAGGGTACCCCTTTCCACCCCTCGTTTCCCATCAAGGACTCACAGAGTAGGAGAAGGTGAAGGTGACATTTGAGGCCAGTTTCTTGGTGTCCGTGTTGGTCATAAAGACAGAACTGACGTTCGAGAGGAGCTTGAGTGAAACATCACGGACTGGGCTATCATAGAACTCCTCCAGTGCTACTTGCCTCTTATCCAGGTTCAAGGAGGCATTGGCCAGCAATTTCTGCATGTTTGGACTGGACAGGATGCCTGCCACAGCGTAGCCTGAGGGCAGACATGCTGGCTTGCCTTCTCCTGCCCTCCCTCTCTGCACCCCATCCTCCCACAGCAATGCCAAGTCCTTCCCAATGGGCTGGCATCTGCTTCTCTCATATCCTAGACCTCCCCTAGTTCTTTGAATCCTGGTTTCGAACTCAGGTTGTCAGGCTTGTTGGCAAGTGCCTTTACCCATTGAGTCACCTCACTGAGTAAGATGGTTTCCTGCAGTTCCCTCTGGAGATACCTACCATTTCCTGAGCTTTTGGCTCCAGCTGCCACAGTCCAGTTCAGCTCCATCGATGCCTGGTTGTGGCCCACGGTAGTGATACCTGTGTTCTCTTGCTCCTTGATCAGGGACAGTTCTGAGGGAGCAGGGGGAGTGACTGGGGATGCCACATACAGGATGGAGTCCAAGGGTGGGACAGGGCAGGACAAAGCCTCACCTGTGTTTGAAGGGGATGTGTAGATGAAGAGGCCTTTGGGTAATGACTGTGCCAAAGTCCGAAGTGTTTGTTCAAGGTTCAAGAGCAGTTGGGTGGCCAGTTGGTGGCGGGCCATCAGGGTGAGGGTCTCTATGTCCCCAGGAGCTTCCAGCAGCTTGTCCAAGGCCTCAATGAGTTTCTGGGGATACGGGGTGACAGATTTTGAACCATAGGGACTGACTGAAGGAACTGGACCTCACCCCTCTTATGCAGACATTGGAGAACCATGCCCATTGCCTGGGGAACTAGTTGGAAAAATTCATCAAGACTCCAGAGTAGCCAGAAAACAAACGAGGCTTATGACCCTGTGTACCACAACAGCGTGTACCACCAGTAGGCACAGGGACTGCCATAGCTCAGCTGGGCCATGCCCCAGACCCTCACCGGTAGATTCCAGGCAGGTACTTCACCACTGAACCATGCCCCCAGCTCTGTAATCTTGAAATTACTTATGACCTTGAACTGCTGTGGTTACAGGCATCTGCCACCAGAAGTAGTTTATTCAGTGCTGGGGATCAAACCCAGGGTTTTGTGCATGCTCGGCAAACACTCTACCCTCTACCAACTAAGCCACATTTCTGGCCCTGTTTCCTTTTCCTTTTTGAAACAGGGTCTGCCATACAGCTCAGCAACTTGAGATCCTTCTGCCTCAGCCTCCAAGTAGTGGGCCACACTGTGCTCAACTACAGTCTTTGTTTTTTAGATAGGGTCTTGCTATGTAGCCCTGGCTGGCCTGGAATTTGCTATGCAGAACAGGCTTGAACCCACAGAATCCACCTTCATCTGTCTCCTGAGTGCTGGGATTAAAGGTGTATACCACAATGCTCTGCTCAACTTTAGTGGAGCCTTTTTAAAAAAAAATTTTTATGTATATGAGTGTTTTGCCTGCATGTAAATGCAGTGCCCATGGAAGCCAAAAGAGGGCATTGGATTCTCTGGAACTGGAGTTACAGATGGATATTAGCTGCCAGGTGGGTGCTGGTAACAGAACCTGGGTCCTCTGCAAGAGCAGCAAGTGCTCTTAACTGCTGAGCATCTCTCCAGCCCCTCAACTCTAGTCTTAACAGCCTCATTCCTTGCTGTTATAGCTGTGTCATGTGTGCACTGGCTGGTGAATGTGTGTGTCTGTGTTTAATGGCCATGTACTGCAGATCCATGTGCCTCACACCAAAGTCCCTGCTTGGCTAGAACCCTGTCACAGTCCCCACTGAAGCCTACCACAGCCCTGGCCCCCTCATCCTCCCTCACCTGAATGGTGGTGTTGGCATTGTCTGGATTGAAGTCTCTGAGCAGATTCTGGACTTCGACAGAGAAGCAGGAGAAGCTCTGGGGAGGGAAATGAGATGTGTGTGGGGTTGGAGGATCACCAATGGGCAGGCGTTCAGGTGAAAGGGATGGATGGGCTACAGAAAGGGATTGGGCCTCCTGGTCCCCACTGCTCACTCACCTGGCTGTTGACTCCCATGGGTGGTGCCCAGGTGGGGAAAAGCAGCTCTGCGGGGACAATACCATGGTTCATTAGGCTGAATTCAAATACTGGGCATGTGTTTGGGGGGGCAGATGGGGTGGTTGGCTAGGTCAGGTACCTCTGCAAGTGGTGTTCTTTGGGCCACTAGAGGACCCGGGAACTGGCTCCCAGCCAGGGCGGCAGTGGCACTTATAGGAGCCAGCGCTGTTGCTGCACACAGTGGAGCTGTGGCACTGATGCTGCCTGGTGCTGCACTCGTCCACATCTGGAGAGATGCAAAGAAGGGGGTCAGACACCTCCCAACCCTGCCAGCAGTCCCTACCCGTCTTCCTCTTCGCTACAGTCCCTGGCCTGTGGTGCCATCCCCAGGTGTGGCTGCAGAGAGCAGTGCACACTGGGTTAGGTTATTTGTAAGGGCTAGAGGCAGCACAGGTCAACCCTGAACAGCTGTACAGATTGTGAAGATATGAACTATGGTCCTCTTTAGTAATCAGCAGCCATTGGGGTCCCCTGGGGACACCTTGTGGGTACCCCACTTTCCCAGATCCAGCCTCAGGGAAGGAGGTCAAGCAGAGCAGGATGCTCCCCACCCCCTGCAGTACTATGATTAAATATAAGATCAACTTTTGTGACTGAGGAAACTTGGCATCCGGACCTTCGCATTTGGTGGTGTTCGGCCCATTGGGGGATCCAGGAATTGGCTTCCAGCCTGGGCGGCAGATGCAAGAATAGCCACCCAACTTGTTGATGCAGTGGGTGGATTTGTGGCAGGGGTTCTGTCCCGAGGTACATTCATTCACATCTGGGGACAAAGCCAGAGGGTCAGCCCTCCCTTGCCCTCCCCCCTGCCCCTCCGGGTAAGCATCACACCCACTTCCCTATCTTCTCATTGCCCCAGATACAGTTGCCACCAAGTGACCTTCAACTTCACATTCAGAAAACCTTATGGTGACTGCTCTGCAGACAGGACAACGAGGTTCAGAGTCCTGAGTTAGTTTACAGGAGGTGAGACCAGGAGGGAGAGTCACAGGGTTGGACCTCCTCACCAAGGCTTCCTGGGTGGTGCTGAGGTTTCCTTACTCAGAACTGTGACACTTTGTTCTTACATGTGATAGGTGAGAGAGGAGTGAGATGTGGGGGTTCCACACAGCTCCTGGGCTACCCTACCCTATAGAGACACTTTGCTGGGGGCTGAATTGTCAGGCAGCAGTTTTGAAGGCCTTATGACCTCATGGGACCCTGCAGATCTTCTCCATCTTTAGTCTGTGGACCTGCCTGGCTCCATCCCAACTTCTGTCCAGCCTTGCAGTGTCTTCTAAGACTTCTGCTTGCACACAGCTTCAGGGAGCTCAGCTTGGCTTGAGGTCAGAAGATAGCAGCCTACATAGCTGCCCTGGGTGTTGGTGCCGATGCTGTGTCCCTACTGACTCTGGGTTCTGACTCTCATCCATATCATGAGAAGAAATGGAGGGGGTTGTGCACTCGCAGCTGAGGGTAGCCTTTGGGATGTGGGGTCTGCCAGGCTTCATGGCATAGAAGCATCTGGAGCCTTCATCTGGCAATGTCCTACAGTATCCATGCTAGGCCTGACTTTGTTGTCCAGATGGCAAGGGAAGTGGTGGAGGGCTCCCTAGCTGCCAGTTGTGGACTGTAGCCTCCTGGCAGCTCCTTGCTAGGGCAAGGGTTTGACAGCCACCAGTGTTCTGGCCTGAGGATTAGGGCAAAGGACACATGCACCCCCCAGGGAGCCAATGTAGGGGAAACTCAGTATTCCAGGTGGTGGCCTTTGTCCCCATTCTTCAGGACGATGTTCCCTGGAGTTCTGCATGTAATTTCAGGGACCCACAGGACAGAACTGCCTACTTGTGCTAAGTCCCAGAGCTCAGTTCCACTAAGTAGAAGACTAAGATCTCCTTCTGATCCAGGCATCCCTGTAGGAGGAAGCTCAACAGAACAGAGGAGGCTGAGTGGAGACAGTGCCCAGTAGGCCAGGGCACACTACAGTGAGAGCCATCTAGGGTGACAGAGGGGCTGACCCCAGCCAGGGGCCTTCAAGGTGTTGTTTTCTGACTCTCAGGAAGGCACCACTTGGCTGCAGCTGCAGAAGGTACAGCTGAGAACTTGTATTCTAATAAAGCCAGCCCTTCAAGGTCAGAGTGCCCAGAGAGGGGGGCCCTGCCCACGGGGGTAGAGGTAGCAGGCATTTCTGTCCTCTCTCCTCCTGCCACGGTCACAGACCTGGGGACCCACTGAATGGGGTCCAGCTTCCTTCTTGTCCTGGATTGCCTGGTCTAACAGCTGTGGGTAACATCCTTGGCCAAAGGATGGTTCTGGGGTAGTGGTCCTCTCCACACTTTCTCTTGCCAGGGTGTCTGACCAGAGTCCCTGCCTTCAACTCTGAGGGGGCCGGGGGGTGCCTTCCTTCAACTCTCTGAGTGTGGGAATAGGGTGACTTTGCCCACCCCAGTCACACCATTCTATGCTTCCTTCAAGGGACCAGAATTTCTGGGGACAGTCAGAATGGTGACTGGGTAGGACAGTGGACAAGGCTGAGAAGAAGGGGGTGCCAGGATCCAGGAGGTATCTTCAAGCAGAAGAGGTGGCAGGGAATGTGGCCTACTCTTGGTTGTCCTTCCTCCTGAGTTTCCAGGCTGTGTCCGTGGGTGCACTGTGGCTGGCTGCTCAGGGAGGTTTCCAGGTATAGATGAGACTGTTTGGACCCCAGGGGGGACAGGTGTTATCCTGGTGTCCACTGATGCTGGGAAGAGGACAGATACTGCACTGGGACATGCTGGGTGAGCTTACAAGGCAGAGTATCCTTAATGCCACATTTTCTGTTCATGCAAATGAGATGTAGATGGACAAAGGAATGGCGGTTTATGCAAATGAGATGCAGATAGACAGGAGGAACTGTGGTTTATGCAAATGAGATGCAGATGAACAGAAGGATGGCTATTCTGAACTTCCAGAATCAGGTCCTCTCGTGCTGAAAGTGGAGAAGGAGCAGAAGAAATGGTCCGAGGGCTCTTGCCATCCTTGGAGTGTGACACGGAGGCGTGTCCTCTGAGCTATGTTGGCTGGAGTCTGTAGTGCCAGGTGATGACTCAGGGTCTTATTCATTGGGTGGGTTTTGCTCTAAGCTGGCTGGGGACCTTCTGTCTCCTGCCTTGGGGTCCATGGAGACCCCTGCACCACTTTACCCCTGATCATCCAAGTCTCTCGCCTGGCCCTGTTGGGGACCCATCTAGCCCTGGCTTGTTTCTAATACTGTCCCAGAGCCACTTTATACTCAGGGCCATGGTACCCCCAGCTGGCCCAGTTGTACAGGTTGATCACTGTTGGGGAACCCTGCTGTTAGGGTTGGCTCCTTTCTCAGCAGGGGCTTCCTGCCTGACTTACCTGGAAAGTGTCTCCAAGCACAGATGCCTGACCTTATTCAGAATATGACCTTTGGCATAGTTACCTGCAATAAAAACTGCCCCCAGGTTTTTTCTATATGATAATTAGGCATTGCCCTATAGCCAGATGATGGGATCCCCCACCACATATAAATAGAGCAGACTATGAGCACCTATCAGCTGAAGCTTTGGCTGCTGCCTCCACACTATATTTTCCCTGACCTCCACCGAATAAACAGAGCTGTATCACTGAATAAACGGAGCTGTATCACTGAATAAACGGAGCTGTATCACTGAATCTGCCTCCCCGGAAGGGCTTTCTTCCATCGGTGCTCACTGGCCGTCCTGACCCCGTTCGTCGCTTCTGCTCCCTTTGTCCTTGTGGACCGGTGCCCCCAGCTGGCCCAGTTGTACAGGTTGATCACTGCTCCAGGCACCGATCCAAGGAGGCTGAAAAGTCTTTGCTCACCAAACTGGCTGTGTGCACCTGGGAAGGAGAGGTGTCTTCCCCTCTGGCCAGGCCTCCTGCAGGACGTACAACGTTCACCCTATGGGCCAGCACTACAGTGTGTTCTGGATAGGTCCCCATACAGATGCATGTCTGGGGCACGCATATCCCTGCCATTTCTCTACTTCCCATCTGCTGTTCTCTGTTTCCAGAGGGCAGAGAAGGCCTGGGGCCACAGTTATGGGCTCTTTTCCTTCTGCAGAAGTCCTGGTTTTCCTCTTGGACCCTCACCTCGATTTCAGCCTTGCTCGCTGTTCTCTCCCTGCTCTACAGGCATTAATAATCCTCTCTCTGGGTGAGCTCTGGCTCCCATATTCCCTTGGAAAGACTGAAGCCCTCACCCTGCTCACAGCTCCCACAGGAGGGACACAGTCTGGTGTTGTGGGTGGCCAGGCTCTTCTTGGTGGGAACCACAGTTTTCTGGCAAGGCCACAACAAGAGTCCTTTGCCTCCCTCATTGCTGCTCCAAAGATAACATAGGCGAGGGCAAGGCAGAGCTAACACTTAACTCACAGAGCCTGCTAGGGCATACACCTGTCATCCTAGCACTCAGGAAGCTGAGGAAGGAAGACACCTGAGCTCAAGCCTAACTTCAGTTACATAGTGAGACTTTTCTCAAAAAAAAAAGGTAGGGGCATAGCTCAATGGTAAAACATTTGCCTGGTATGGATGAGGCTCTGGGCTCCATTGCCAAAGCTCAGATGCCATCAATAATGCAGCTCATTCTGGAACTCCCAGTGTCCAGCACCTTATAGTCTCATTTACCTTCCTAGCTATGAAGCACATGCCAGCATTATGCTCCTTTTACAGAAGGGTAAGCCGAGGCACACAGACCTGGAATGACTATTCCAAGGTTACGAATGCATAAAGTGGGACTGGAGAGCTGGCTCAGTGGTTAAGAGCACTGGTTGATCTTGAAGAGGATCTGGGTGTGGTTCCCAGCACCCACATGGCAACTAACCACCCTCCATAACTCCAGTTCCAGGGGATCTGGCACCCTCTTCTGACCTCAGGCATTGCACGACATGAGGTAATACACTCATACACATAAAATAAAAATAATAAAATTTCTAAAAAAATGAACAAAATGCAAAACACCTTTGTGTGTATGTGCTGGGGTTGGAGAACATACTCATGCTAGACAGGTGCTCTGCCACTGAGCCATGCCCCAGCCCCACTGGAAGATTCTAGGTAAGTGCTCTTCCTCCTAGCCACACTCCCAGGCCCTCACTGGGGGATTCTAGGCAAGCTGAGCTACATCTCTAGTCTACCTCCCTCAACATTCATGCTGGATCACAGCCAGGTGCCACCACACCTAACTGAGAAGGGTTTTTTGAGTCACATGCAGTTGTCAGGATGGGGCCTCGGCAAGGAGCACCTGAGTCTGTGCCCCACTCTGGCACCACCCTGCAGCTCTGTGCTTGTAGACAGGTGTATGCACACTTGACCCCAGGGGTAGAATGGACATAAGGACACCATCTTGTGGCTGCTGCAATAACTATGTTAATGGCCTTGAACCTCACATTGGCGAGGTGAAAGTCATCAGGAGGTTCTCACCTTGACATGTGTTCTCACTCTGGTTAGTGAATTTTTTTGCCCCAGATTTGAGCTCATATCCTGGATTGCACATGCAGTAGTAGCTCCCCTCCGTGTTCTCACATGTTGCATATTTTCCACAGATGGCTGCCATGGGTAACAGACATTCATTGATGTCTGCAACACAACAGGAGAAAGGGTTACCTCCCAAACCTGAAAGTTCTCTCAAAGAAGAAAACATCTATCGCTACCCCAGCATGCAAACTGCTGTTCAGTTAGTCTCTTTTGGGAATTCTGGGTTGTACTGTTGAGGCTGTGCTGGAGCTGGAGCAAGCCATTCCTGAAGGCTGCTCAGTCAGTTCCGCTCCTCTCAGTCTTCTGGCTGGAACCCCAGATTTGGACAGTGCCAATGTGGGGGTGGACTGGAAGTTCAGCACCCCCTTCCCCAGTCCTAAGGCAAGTTGAGGCACAGATGCCCAGAGGCCAGGCCCTCTCTCTCCAGAAAGCCTTGCCCTTCCCACCTTACTATCTTTACTTTTTCTGCCTTTGTGAAGGCCTTGAGGCGAAGGGTTGAGACTCCCGATCACTGCATATCCAGCTTTGCTAATGGCCACATTGTGCCATCTCTCAACATGCCTACTCTCAGCCTTCATACCTTCACAGGTCTCTGTAGGGTCGGTGATGAGCATCTTCGATGGGGTGAAGCCTGGCTTACAGCGACAGGTGCTGATACTGACACATTCCGAGTTGGCTGGACACCACTTATGGCAGCCTGTGGGGATAGAGACCTCAGTGAAGTGAGAAAGTGAGATGGGCTGGGAGTACAGAGGCAGTGCCACCCAAAGAAGGGTCTCAAGGAAGTGTGGGGATGGTCCTTGGCCTCCTCACAGCTCTCCATCTCCACCCTGGGCTGTGTGGTACACAGTGGGGCTCATTCTCCAGCCCTTGCTCAGTTACTCACTCTTTGTCTCCTGGGGTCCAGCTTCAGGAAGGCTCAGCAAGGTGCACAGCACTGCAACAGATTGAAGAAGGGTCAGCTAGGACTCAAAGCAGGGACAGAAGGCCAGAGAGTGATACACTGTGGGCAACCAGTGCTGACTCTGGCAAAGTGACTCAGGAGTGGCACACTCTGTAACTCAATCACTCAGGACACTGAGACAAGAGGATCAGGAGTTCAAAGCCAACCCCAGGCTACATATTGAGCCCCCATCTCAAAAAAACAAAAAAACAAAACAAAACAAAACAAAAAACGGCCACAAAGCCAGGCATGGTGCTACTTGCCTATAATCCCAACACTTGGGAGGTAGAGGCAGGAGGATCAGTTCAAGGTCATCCTCTGCTACGTAGCAAGTTTGAGGCCAACCTGAACTATATGACATCCTGACTCCAAAAAACAAAACCACAGAAAACCCAAATAATAACAATAGTAACAATAAATAAACCTAAAATCAATCAAGCAAACAAAAAGTCAGATCAAGTGTTCAACACTAAAGCTGAATGTGGTGGCACTGGCCTTGAATCCCAGCACTTGAGAGGCAGAGACAGGTGACCTCTGTGAGATGGAGGTCAGCCTAGTCTATTTACACAGTGAGTTCCAGGTCAGCTGGGGTTACAAGGAGACCCTGTCTCAAAAAACAAAAACAGGGGCTGGAGAGATGGCTCAGTGGTTAAGAGATGGTTCACCGGCAGCTCTTCCAAAAGACCTGGGTTTAGTTCCCAGCATCCACGTGGCAGCCAACAATGATTTGTAACTCTAGTTCCAGAGAATCTGATACCCTCTTCTGACCTCCATGGGCACTGCATGACACAGGTGCATTTATGTACATGCAGGCAAACATACACATAAAATAAAAATAAACCACGAAAAAAAAAAACTAACAAAAAAGAAAAAAACAGTTCAAGACTAGTCTAGGTTATATGGTAAGATCTTGCCTTAGAAACAAAACAGAAAAAGAACCAGAGCTCAGGTGTCACTTTTGTGGCTCAGACATCCATACACCTGCATGGGTGGCCTGTGGGTGGGGCCAGGAATTGGAGACCCCAGGGTGCCAGGCCCAGGTAGCTGTGTTCTGCTGGCCTGCAGGCTGGAGACAGGAATCCCCCCCCATCCAGATTTTGGACTGTAGCTTTAATCACTGTCTGCCTCAGTTTCCCTTTCTGTGGGATAGGATGCTGATGGTCCCCTTTCCAGAGCACTGTGAGGACTAACCCTGCATGGCTAAGTGAGTAACACTGTCTTTTACATTTACTTTTCAAATTATATTTATTTATTCATTGGAGGGGTGCTGACGATGGCACCTGTTGGGATTTCAATGAGAACTGTCCCCCACAGGGAACAAATATTTGAACACCCCAGTTTGTGTCCCTGTTTGGGGAGGTCATGGAGCCTGTAAGTGGGGCCTCATTAGAGGAGGCACATCCCTGGGGGTGGGTTTTGGGAGTTAATAGCCATGCCCCACTTCCAGCTCATCCTGCTTCATGTGCCTGCTGGAAGTTGTGGGTGCTCGGCTTCCTGCTCCGGCTGCCTCCTGCCACGCCTCCCCACCATGATGGACTTCTATTCCTTTGAAACTATAACCCCTAAGTTGTCTCAGTCATGGTGTTTTATCAGAGCAACAGAAAAGTAACTAATACAGCACCTGTGTGAGGTCAGAGGACAACTTTGGAAGTTGGTTCTCTCTACCACGCAGGTCCCCTAGATCAAATTTGGGTTCTTAGATTTGGCAGCAACTGCTTTTATTGACTGAGTCATTTCTCCCACCACACATTTCTTTGAGGCAGGGCCTCAAGTAGTTTAGGCTGTGTAGCCAAGGATGACCTTGAAGTCCTGATCCTCCCGCCTCTACCTCCCAAGTGCTGAGACTACAGGCAGTGTGATACAAAGCCTAGGTGCCCTGTTTGGTTTTGCCTGGTGGTATGGGGAAGTACCCAGGGCGTCTGCAGGCTAGCTGAGCACTCTATCCCAAGCCTCATCCTGTCCTCTTTTTCCTTTATTCATTTTGTGGCAGAGTCTCACTAAGTCATCCATGACAGCCATGCACTTGAAATCTTCAGTGTCCTGAACAGCAGGGGCCACAGGCCTGTAACACCAGGCTAGCCCACCGTCATTCTTTAGGAAAGAACCAAGGGTCCAGGCTAGGTCTTCGTTCAGGTCCCATTCCAGCTTTGACACACCTAATACCCCATAAACACTTTCCTAAGGGTTACCAGTAACATAGCGTATGTGTTACCACCATTAAATACATAACCTGGTGGTGACATTTCACCAAAAGCTCCTCATAGACAGGAAGTGGTTGTGCTTGAGGTTGGGGCACCTGCTTTATGTGCCCCGATGGTCCTGCTGTTTGTGGGCATCCCACCTGGGACAAGAAGGGGGCCCCAAATCCCAGGTACCTGTTTACCATTCTCTGAAGAAAGACTAGGAAGCAGAGGTAGAAAGGAGAGGAGAGAGGGAGGGAGGGAAAAGAGAGGAAGAGGCGAGAGGAAGGGCGTGGTGGTGGTGGCACAGGCCTGCAGTCCCAGCTACTTGGGGCTGAGGCAGGAGGACCCTGAGTTCAAAGTCACACAAAGTTCAAGAGCAGCCCTGGTAACTTAGTGAGAACCCATCTGAAGCAAAGCCCTGGGTTCCATCCTCAGCACCAAAAAATGAGAGAGGGGGAAGGGGCGTGGAGGGGGGGAGAGAGAGACACCAGGGGCCAGTGACATGGCTCAGTGGGTAAAGGGGTAGGGGCTTGCTACCAAGGATGACCACCCGAGTTCTAAGTTCAATTTCTGTGACCCACATGGTGGAAGGAGAGAACCAATTCCCATAACTTATCCTCTGACTTCTATATGTGTGCCCTGGCCACACACACACAAAGACATAAAAATGTAATTTTAAAAATAATTAAAGCACAAGCCATGTGTGGCAGACACTAAAGGTACCTCAGCACTTGGGAGGCAAAAATAGGCAAATCTCTATAGGAGATTGAAGCCAGCCTGGTCTACATAGTGAGTTCTAGGCCAGCTAGGACTATAGGGAGACCCTGTCTCAAAAAAGACACAGACACACACACACACACACACACACACACAAATTAAAAGAGAGAATAGAAGCCCAACATGGTGGTGCTGGCCTTAATCCCAACTACTTGGGGTGCTGAGGCAAGAGGACTGAAAATTCTCAGTCTGGGCTGCAGAACATAGGTCTGTGAGAGTATCTCAAAATAAAAATCAAGGAAGGGCTGCGGTCTAGCTAGGTGGCAGAGCTCCGGCCTAGCATACCTGAAGCCCTTGTTCCCATCCACACCAGAGAAGAGGGGGAAAACAGAAAAAGCGACAGACAGAAAGTTCTGAGGAGGCACCTCAGAAGCAAGGGCCAGGGGTAGGGGACCTAGAGTCTCTCCCAATCTAGGGAATGCTGCAGCAATGCAAGAACCCCAATAATCCAAGAGTCCTAGAGGGAGCCTTCAAGGTGGAGGGATTGGGAGGACAGATGAGTCATTTCCTGGGCTGATGGGAAAGGAATGAGTCATCACTGGGCTGGCCACATGTGACCCTATGTGGGGCTCCCAGGGGGATCCTAGGGTCAGCCACTGTGTGCAGGGCTCTGGACAAAGCCTATGAGATGGTCCCTCAGAAACTCAGTCTTTGTCTGAACCTGGTTCCCCCTCAGACTACAGGAGGACAGAGGCCCCTCCTGTAACTCACCCTCTCCTGGCTGGGGTAAACTGAGGCTGGAGCACCGTAGCCAGGAGGCCACCCCTCTCAAGTCAGAATTCCTCTTCCTTCCTCTTCTTAGGCCACAGGGCTTGGCTGCTTCACCCTCAGCCAGAACCCAGTTCCTCTTTGCAGGACATACCACAAAATGACCTTCCCTTTAGGATCATGTACGTATGCATACATGTGCACGTGCACAGATCTCTGGGTGTGTGTGTTCACATTGTGTGTGAACAGGCTTAAGTGTGGCTCCTCAAGCGCCTTCCACGTTGATTTTTGAGACTCACTGAAACCGTGCATGTACACGTGCACAGATCTCTGGGTGTGTGTGTTCACATTGTGTGTGAACAGGCTGAAGTGTGGCTCCTCAAGCGCCTTCCACGTTGATTTTTGAGACTCACTGAAACTGAAGCCAGGTGTCTGGTCAGCAGTCCCCAAGGACCTACCCACCTCCACTTCCCCAGTGCTGTCATTTACAAGCATGTGCCATCAAGCCTGGATTCCTTTACATAAAAAAAACCCAAGAAACAAAAGACAGGCCTGGTTGCACATGCTTGTAATCTCAGCACTCAGGAGATGGAGACAGGAGGATCATAAATTCAAGGTCATCCTCAGCTACATGAGGATGTCTCAAAAATAAAAACAAATAGAAAAGATTCAGAACCACACCAGGATGCAGGGGCTAGGGTTATGTCCAGTCTACACACAGAGAAATGAGGCTTGAATCTTAGAAAAAGATCAGTGGATAGACAGGGCCAAGGAAGGTGGATTGGAGCTGCAAATGTGTCAGGCCCTTGGGAAGGCTCTTTGGCACCCTGTTTCCCCAGGATGGGCTGGGTTGGGCTCTGCCCGCCATCTTGAAGCTATTGGCCAAGTTGCCTCCATCTGGACACTTGGAAGTTAACCAAACAGGAGCCAACTGCTGCCTGCTTACTCCCAGACACATCTGGTTCAAATTCCCTGGCTGACTGAGCCAGGAACAACAGGACTCTGGCTTAGGGATCCAGGACTTAGGGGCAGTTTTTGTGCATCCTGCCAAACACCCTCCCTGCCCCAGTGGATCCCCAGACCCTAGTTATCTCATCAGAAACCAATAATAATCATCATAATAATATAGTGTCCTTTTTTTTTTTTCCTGGTCTTTTTGAGACAGGGTCTCCCTGTAACCTCAGCTGGCCTGGAACTCACTATGTAGACCAGGCTGGCCTTGAATTCACAGAGATCCATCTGTCTCTGTCTCCTGAATGCTGGATTTAAAGTCTGCATCACTACACCCAGCTCCACTTAATTGTTTTTGTTTGGTTGATTTTTGAGACAGAGTCTATATGAGATCCAGGCTGATCTAAACTGAATATGTAGCCAAGAAATGACCTTGAACTTTTGATCCTCCTGCTTCCACCACCTAAGTGCTTTGATTCCAGGTGTCCACACCATTCCTGTGTGTTCTGTTAATTCAAACTGTGAACCAGAAAGCTTATGTACAAATTCTCTCAGCCCTTGAAAAGATTCTGTAAGATGGAGTTGGTCTTGCTCCATTTTACACAGGAGGGCAGTATAGCTCAAGGCCACTATAATACAGCCCTGGGGACAGCCAGCAGGCCTCTGCAGCTGTCTGCCACCAACTGTGTCCCACTAGGTCTGTCACTGGCTCAGGAGCCCAGAGGCTATTTGAGAGGCCACCTGCCACCAGGCCCTGGCACGCAGGCCAGTCATTGTGGTTGGGGCAACCCCAGCCTGTACCCCAAGTTCCATTTCTTCAATCTTTGTTGTCACGTTGTCTAGGTAATGAGCTGTCAGATAACGGTTGGAGGAACCCAGGGTGGGGCAGGAAAGAAGACTGGGGAACTTTAAACAAAAGTCAAGTTTAAAACCACAACCCGGCAAGATCCCGTCAACCTGTGGTTCAGTACCAGGCAGATTCCCAGGAAGGTTTCTGGGGTTTCCCTGACGTTTGGGGGCACTCCGCTTTGGAAGGGGCGATCTAGCGCTCCCTAGCACCTCCGTATGCTCTGAGGGCGGCTGCCTGGGGCCACGGGTGGAGCTTACTTTACCCTTCATTTCTTTTGTTTGTTTTTGTTTGTTTTGAGATGGGGGTCTTGCAGTGTAGCCCAGGCTGACCCTGAACTGGCTATCCTCCCGCCTCAGTCTCCCTAGTGCCGGGTGTCACCACGCCGGCTTTGCACGCCCCCCCCCCCCCCCC
>NW_008357641.1:626540-654901 GCF_000622305.1 Nannospalax galili
CAGTTTCCCCTCTTAGGATACAGCCTCCAAGTTGGCTGCAGGAAAGCACACGGAGCCCCTGACCCCGCATCCCGGGGAACGCGCTGGGCTGGCCGGGCGGCTTCGCCCTCGGTCCCGGTGCTCCCTCCCAGCCCTCACCCCAGGTCTCACCGAGCGCGAGGTGGCGGCGGGCGCCTCCCATGCTGGAGCGGAGCGGAGCGGCGCGGCGAGGCCGGTGGGGCTGGGCTTTATGCACCCGCGCCCGCAGGGCCCTCCCCCAACTGGCCGCCGGGCTGGAAACCAACAGGAAAGCGCCGGGGAAGCACAGACTCCGGGGCGCGCCCTCCTGGAACAAGCGCGATCTGCTTCCGTCGTCCAGCGGGCAAGAGGCGGCTGCAGACCCGGGCCCTGCGGGGACGGGGTGTCGGGAGCAGAGACCTCGCCACGTCGGAAGGAGCTGGGTCTCCACCAGAACCAAGCCCTGGGCTCAGGCCTGACTCTCACCCCCGATCTATTCCAGAAGGAAAACAGAAGCTTAGTGAAGCCCAAAAGGAACCTACGGAGAGCCCAGGGCCCTTCAGGGATGCCAGGCAGGGGCCGAGAAATTTTAGGGTTTGGAGATGTGGCTTAGTGTGTGGACATGTGCTCAGCTCCAGGAAGGACCTGGGTTCCATCCCAGGCACGACCAAACAGAAGGTCAAGGCTAGGGAGGTGGTCAGCTGTTGAGTACTTGTGGCAGGACCTGAGTTCCAGCCCCAGTGGTACATAAACCAGCCTGAACAGCCCAAGCCTGTAATCCCAGCATTAGTAATTCAACGTCATTTTTGGCCTTATCACAAACTTGAAGCCAGACGGGGCTACATGAGACACAGTTTCAACAAGAAAAACAGGGAGTGGGTGACTGCCAAGATGGCAGGTGGGTAAAGGCACATGCCCCAAAACCTGATGACCTGGGCCTGGAGAGATGGCTCAGCAGTTAAGAGGACTGACTGCCCTGGCAGAGAACTTGGGTTTGGTTTTCAGAACCCACATGGCAGTTAACAACTGTAACTCCAGATCCAACGCCCTCTTCTGTCACCCCTGGGCATTGCATACATAGGTGCACTTAACATGTGAGCAAAACACTCATACACATAATAAAATAAAATAAAAACCCGTATTACTTGAGTTCCATTCCCAGGACCTACATGACTCCCCTTAAGTTGTTCTCTGACCTTCTCAAGCAAACTGTGGTACACACACACCCACACATACACACACACACACACACACACACACACACACACTAAATAAGTAAAAAATGTAATAAAAATTCAAATACAAAAAGGAAGAAGTAAAGCATCAAGGCATTGGCATCTCCACCCACTGCTGGGCTTTGGGCCAGTCTTGTGGACCCTGAATGTTCTACACAGAATCATATGATGGGACATTGACTTCCTGTTTGAATGTCATGTGACTGTCTTTTCTTTCCAGCCATCTAATAATGTTTTCTTGAGACAGGGTCTCATGTAATATAGGCTACCCTGCAAATAGCTATATAGCTGAGGATGGCCTTGAACTTCCTGATCGTCCTCCTCCATCCCCTGGGAGCTAGAGTTACAGGTGCCCACCATCACCCTCAGTTTCAAATCCAGGGCTTTGTGCATGCCAGGCAAGCACTCTACCAACCGAACTACCTCCCCAGCCACATCTGAAGTATTTGAAAACATTGATTTTTTTTTTTCTTTTTCCTTTAAAAATAGGGTCTCATTAGGCTGACCTTGAACTTATATGTGGCCAAGGATGACCTTGAACTTTTGGTCTTTCTTCCTCCATCTCTCAAGTGCTTGGATTACAGAAGCCAGAATTCCCTGTTGTTTATGTAGGGGTGAGCCTGTGCAGTCTGGGCCTAAGTGCTTAGTTTATTCCAACTCACTGATTCCTGAAAACGCTGGGAGCTGATGAGACACACGCCTTCAATTCCTTCACTGAAGCTGACACAGGAGAGCAATGAGTTTGAATCCAAACTGGGATCTGGAAAAACTCTGTTTAAGGGCTGTAGACATAGCTCAGTGGTAGATGTTTGTACACCTGGGTTCATCCACAACAGAAAGAAGTATTTATTTTATTGATATTTAAGTTTAGCTACTATTTGGGGTATTCAAAACACAAATAGTAAGTCTTCTCTTTAAAAAAAAAAATTATTGTTTATAGGGTGCTGGGAACTAACCCAAAGCCTTCTGCGAGATAGGTCAGTCTTTACCAATGAGCCACGCCCACAGATCCCCCCAAAGGTGGAATCTAGGCAGGTGCTCTACCTTGGAACCACACCCTCAATTCCACATCTCCTTTTTGAGTGTATTTGTTTGTTTGCTTTTGTTTTGTTTTGAGACAGCGTCTCATTATGTAGCCCTTGCTGGCCTGGAATTCAATGTGTAGATCAAGCTGTCCTCAAACTCACAGAGATCCACTCGTGTCTGACTCCTCAGTGCAGGGTTTAAAAAACGTGCACCACCATGGCAGGGTCTAAAGTAACTGAGGATGATCCTGACCTGATTCTGTCTCTACATCCCAAGTACTGCTGTAATTACAGGCTTAAGCCATGGCACTCGCTTTCAGTCTCTCTTTTTTTTTTTCTTTTTTGAGACAGGGTCTCCCTGTAGCCCCAGCTGTCCTGGAACTCACTATGTAGACCAGGCTGGCCTCGAACTCACAGAGATCCGCCTGCCTCTGCCTACCGAGTGCTGGGATTAAAGGCTTGCACCACCATGCCCGGTGCTTTCAGTCTCTTTACCTGAACAGATTCTAGATTGAAAAGTGATGAATGCAGCCAAATGTGATGGCACACACCTATAATCACAGCGTTCAGGAGGCCGAGGCTGTGGGGCTGAGACCTGAGCTACAGTGTATGAGAAGAAAATAATGGCAGTTGCAGGAAATGTGTAGCACATAGTAGTTCAAAGGGGATGAGAGAGCCATGGAAACTGAAAAGTGGCGTTTGGCTGCATTAGGGAAACACTGCTATGAGGACGGCTAAGCCTTGGGACTTGAGAGGCGTTAGCGTCCCAGCTGCTGCTACCAGGGGAGAGCCAGCCTAGAGGAGGCTGGAAGAAGGGATCAGTCTAACTCAATGGAGTTTTGGCTTTTTTCTCCAAAAAATTGGAACCCCAGGGTTTAATGTCCACTCCTCACAGACAGGCAGGTAGAGTCTCCCCAGGACTGGAGACTGTCTGTTGAATGGGAATTCAGATGTCTGACTAAACTAAGCTTGGTGGCTCATGCCTATAATCCCAGCACTAGAATGGTGGGGGCAGGAGGATCAGTAATGGCCAGCTTCATCTACATAGCAAGTTCAAGTTTAGCCTGGACTATATGAGATTCTATCTCGAAAAAAAAAAAAAAAAAAAAAAAACCCAAACTAAACCAAACCAAACCAAACCAAATCAAAACAAAACCCAAATTAGGCTAGATGTGGTGGCCTCTGTAATCTCAGCACTCAGGACACAGAGACAGGGGATTGTTGCAAGGTCCAGATCAATTAGGTCTACAATAATAAGACTCGGTCTCAACCAAACCAAACCAAACAACACAAAACAATATCTTGAGGGTGAGGTAGGAGGAATAGGTAACAAGGGGAAAGACCTTGGGCTGATTACTCCAGTGTTCCCTCCTCTGCCACTCCCAAATCTGGCCTGTCAGCAAGTCCAAACAGACCCAGAGTCCTCTTCTGATCAGGAGTCCCACATGACTTGGTACCTGGTTCCCATCCCCCAGTTTCTCTCCAGTACACACCCCAGTCAAGGCATGTCCTTCTTCACCCAAGAACCCTCCACTTCACTGAACAAAAAACCTCAAGTCCTCCTTGAGGTCCTGAGGACCCTAACCCACTCTGCCTCATCACACCCTGTCCTTATCTCTCCTCTTTCCCCATTTTGCCCCCACAGCTTTTATCTCCTTGTGTGATTCTAAATATAATCATATTCTCTCTCCCTTTTTTTTTTTGGTCTTTTTGAAACAGGGTCTCCCTGTAGCTCCAGCTGGCCTGGAACTTGCTATGTTGACCAGGCTGGTCTTGAACTCACATGCCTGGCAATCATACTAATTTTTTTAAAAAAACTTTTTTTTAATCTCATGTGTATGAGTGTGCTGCCTGTATGTATGTGAGTGCACCCGTGTCGTGAACGCCTTGGCGGAGGTCAGAAGAGGGCTTCAGATTCCCCTAGAACTGGAGTTAAGGACGGTTTGTAGCCGCCATGTGGGTGCTGGGAATCGAACCCGGGTCCTCTGCACGAGCAGTCAGTGCTCTTAACCGCTGAGCCATCTCTCCTGCCCCTCATTTTCTCATTTTTAATCATATTATTACAACTCTGACAGTGTTTATCTAGCACCTATCGTGCACTTGGCTTGCTTGCTTTTTTTTTTTTTTAAATCTCAGGCCTGGAGCATACTGGGCAAGCGCTCTAGCACTGAGCCGTGCCCCCCAGCCCCTGACAGGGTCTGACCTCAGGGCCTTTGCACAAGGGTTTGGCTCTGTCTGAAACACTCCACTTCCAGGTAAATCTGAATCTCCTCTCTGTTCTTCAGAGTTTTATTCAAACATCCCTTGATGTTCCTTCTTCTTTCTTTTTATTTTATTTTTAAAATTTTATTACTGTTTTTTAATGTGTATGAGTGTATTCTTTGCATGTCGGTAGGTGCGCCTGTGTCATGCAATGCCTGCAAAGGTCACAAGAGGGCCTCGAATTCCCCAGAACTGGAGTTATGGATGGTTGTTAACTGTGGTGTGGGTGCTGGGACTCTTGAACCTGGGTCCTCTGCAAGAGCAGCCAGTGCTCTTAACTGCTGAGCCATTTCTCCAGCCTCCTTTCTTTTTAAAAAATATTTTAAGCTGGGTGTGGTGGCACACGCCTTTAATCCCAGCACTTGGGAGGCAGATGCAGGCGAATCTCTGTGAGTTCAAGACCAACCTGGTCTACACAGCGAGTTCCAGGGCAGCTGGGGCTACAGGGAGACTCTGTCTCAAAAAAAAAAAAATTTTTTTTTAGGGGCTGGGCACAGTAGCACACAGGAGGCAGAGGCAGGTGGATCTCTGTGAGCCAGCCTGATCTACATAGTGAGTTCCAGGCCAGCTGGGGCTACAGGGAGACCCTGTCTCAAAAAGACCAAAAAAAGGGTTGGCTTTTCTTCCAAAGGACCTGGGTTTTGTTCCCAGCACCAACACAGTGGCTAACATCCACCCATAACTCCAGTTCCAGGGAATCTGATGCCCTCTATGGCCTCCGAGGGCATTGCAGGACATGGGTGCACTTACATACATGCAGGCAAAACACTCATACACATAAAAATTTTATTAAAATTATTATTTTTTGATTATGCATGTGCATGTGTGCCTCTGTGAGGGTACAGGCATGTGAGTACAGGTATCCACAGGAGGTGTTGAATTCCCTGAAACTGGAGTTACAGGCAGTTGTTAACCACCCAGCATGGGTGCTAGGGATTGAACCTGGGGTGAACTTGGGTCCTCCGAAAGAGCAGTACTTCTCTTAACTGCCTAGCCATGTCTCTGGCCCCTTCCATCTTATTTTCTGAGACAAGGTCTCCCAGTGACCTGGCACCCACCCACCAGGCTAGACTGCCTGGCCATTGAGCCCTAGGCTCAGCCTGTCTCTCAGTATTCTGCAGTACTGTTGTATCATCCATCCTCCAGAAAATTCATCTAGTTATCTGATTTACCTGTTCCTCTCCCTGCTCAGCTGTTAGCCCCAGGGAGGACTTTTGTCTTTTTTCACATTAGAGTCTGGCCTTTGTAGCCTGGGCTGACCTTGAATTCATGATCTGTGTGTGGGTTTGTGCATGTGAATGCAGACGCCTGAAGAAGTCAGAAGAAGGTATTAGATATCCTGGAGCTGAAGTTATATCAGTATCTAGCATGGGCGCTGGGATCTGAACTCTGGTCCTCTGCAAGAGTAGTGTGCTGGTGCCACCCCTAGGCAAGTGGGCCTGTGCTGTATAAAAAAGCAGGCCGATAAGCCAGTAAGTAGCATTCCACCATGGCCTATGCTCCAGTTCCTGCCTCCAGGTTCCTGCCCTGAGTTCCTACCTTGGGCTCCCAGATGAACTGTGACCCGGGATATGTAAGACAAATAAACCTGTTCCTCCCCAAGTTGGTACTGGTCAGAGTGTTTTGTCACAGCAATGAAGAAACAAGACAAGTAGCAAGTGCTCTTAACTGCTGATCCATCTCCCCAGCCCCAGCTCATATTATATTACTCTTATTATAGCTATAATAGTTACATGGTATCTACTGTGCAACTGACTTCTTTTTTTAAATTTTATTTTATGTGTATGAGTGTATTGCCTGCATGTAGGTAAGTGCACCCATTTTGTGCAATGCCTGTAGAAGACAGAAGCTGTCAGATCCCCTGGAACTGGAGTTACAGACAGTTGTTAGCTGCCATATGGGTGCTGGGATTCGAACTGGGTCTTCTGCAAGAACAACCAGTGTTCTTAACCGCTGAGCCATCTCTCCAGCCCCGCACCTGACTTATTAACTTTTATTTTTACGTTTTTTGTGGGAGGTGGAGCTCAGGGCCCAGCATTCTTCACAGAGCTACAGTCCCAGCAACTGGCATTTCTTCTTAGCCCTTCAAGTAAGTGATCCTGTTGAACTCACTTATCTTCCCAACTGCTCTAAGAGGCAGGCAGGAGGGTTTCCATCTGACAGGAGGGGAAACAGAGACATGCAAGAGTATAATGGCTTGCTTGGTCGCACAAAGCACTCCCACCTATCAGAGGCCTCGCTAAAACCTGCCTCTGCCTTCTCAAAAGAGGACGACGTGACCTCTCTCAGCCTCAGTTTCCCCATCTGCAAGTAGGGCTTCTCTAGGCACCCATGAGGATCATGAGAGAGTGACCATGTTCACAGGTGTTGATGCATTGGACAAATAGCAGCAGCTGCCACTGTGTGACCTCAAAGCTGGGGTCCCTCTTATTACCCTGGGCAGCAGTGAGGCACGGGGACTCCTGATGTCTCACCACCTGCCACTCATCCCACCAACACAGGCCATGCTGCATACCCATGAGCTTGGTAGTGCGGGGGTCAGATGGGGTCCTGAGAGGAGGGAACATAACAGGATGCCCCCAGTCAGAGACAATGGCAAAGGAAGGGGCTGGGCAGCTCTGTGCAGACGAGCGGGCAGCTGGCTCCAGGAGGGCGGCTGCACTATTGTGAGCAGGGGTAGCTGTCCCCCAGCCAGGAAGCCCACGAGCAAGGGGAAAGGGTGGGAGGCCTGAGCTTCCTCCTGCAGGTTGGACACCAGGGTTTCCCTAGCTTGATGCCCTGCAGCTGCAGACCCCTTCTGACCACAGCACCTCCTCTTTGTCCCAGAGTATCCTAGCCTGGCCTGCGGGAGGCAGCTCAACAGCTGTATTTATAGTCCTTGACAATGCTGAGCTAGCGCCTAAATATAGAAGCTGAGCTATTTGGAGCCTGGTCCTGAAGTACAGTGGAAGGAAGGGCACCTGCAAGCTGAACTGTCAGTGGCCCTCAGGCCACTAGGCCTGGCAGTGCCCTGGGGCAAAGGTAGAAGCTGGGGTGGTGGGGTAGATCTGTCACCCACCTAGCACTGGGAAGGGTAGGGCAGGAGGATCCTGAGTTCAAGGCCTGCCTGGGCTAGCCTGTATGACACTGTTTCAGAGAGAGGACAGAGACACAGAGACAGGGAGACAAAGACAGAGAAAAGGGGACAGAAGAGGAGAGAGACAGGCAGAGACAGAGGGACAGAGACAAAGAGAAAGAGACAAAGGGACAAAGAGACAGAGGAACAGAGACAAAGAAACAAAGGCAGAGAGATAGAGACAGAGACAGAGAGATAGAGAGAAAAAGAGAGATAGAGACAGAAGGGCAGACAATATCCCACACATGAGAGGAGCTCTGGGTGCCTCGGAGGGTCTTAGGGGAGGATTCCCTCTAGGGTTCTGGGTCCCACACCAGCCTTCTTTACCCTCCCTCCCACCAAGGGCCTTGATGAGAACAGGAGGCTGAACTGTGACTTCACTGTTCCTCTCTTCTAAGAAATAAAGGGTTCAGGAACCTGTAGGGACACCCCCAAACCTCAAACAAGTTCCAGCACCTAGCAGCATACTTCCCCTTTCCCATGGGCCTGAGCTCACTGGTGGCAATGGCTGGGGGCTGGGACGGGTGGAGGGGTAGGGCTATAAATAGACCAAATATAAGCAGCCTTCGCAGTCCCGCTGAGAAAATTCTTTATGGCCAGCGGCACCCACACGTCCTGTGCAGCACCCTATCCAAGCAATCAATGATAGATCGCCAATATTTGGGGCAGAGTGAGAGAATTACAGACTGAGTTGCTTAGAAGGGCAGTATCATGATTTTTTTCGGTGCTGGGCCAGGGCCTCACTGTGCCAAGCACAGGCTGTGCCATGAAGCCACGCCCCCAACCCCTGTGAGTGACTTGAAAATGGCATGTTATCTCTGGGGCCATTGAGACTTCCTCAGGACTAATTGTATAAAGCCACTGGAATGCTACATGGCAATGAAAAAGAACCCCAGGGGCTGGCAACAAGATGTCTGGATCTCTATAACGTATTCTTTTTATTTTAAACTTAAAATTTGAGGAGCTGGACTAGGGGTTCTGGGGACACACCTTTAATCTCAGCAGTCAAGAAGCAGAGGCAAGTGGATCTCTGAGATTGAATCCAGCCTGGTCTACATATCGAGTTCCAGGTTGGCTGGGGCTACAGGGAAACACTG
Source organism: Nannospalax galili (assembly GCF_000622305.1). Taxonomy (NCBI): domain Eukaryota; kingdom Metazoa; phylum Chordata; class Mammalia; order Rodentia; family Spalacidae; genus Nannospalax; species Nannospalax galili. The sequence goes on from NW_008357641.1 coordinate 635,272, forward strand.
TCTCAAAAATAAATAAATAAATAAATAAATAAATAAATAAATAACCAGGAGTGGTGGCTCATGCCTTTAATCCCAGCACTTGGGAGGCAGAGACAGGCGAATCTCTGAGAGTTCCAGGCCAGCCTGGTTTACCTAGTGAGTTCCAGGACGGGGCTACAGGGAGAGCTGGTCTCAAAAAAAGACCAAAAAAAAATCGAGGGGCTGGAAATGTTGCTTAGTAGCAAAGCACTTGTCTAACATACAGGGAACTGTGGGTTGTAGTTGCTACGCCACAAAACACGCAGTTGAGCCAGGTGTGGCGGTGCACACTTGAAATCCCAGTATGCAAGACCTTGAGGGAGAAGAATTAAGAGTTTGAGACCAACTTGGGCTACCTAGTGAGATCTTGTCTCAAAATTAAAACAAAACAAAACAAAACAACAACAACAAAAACAGCCTTTCCCTACCCTCCCAATTAAAGGCTCTGGGGAGCCAGGGTTAGCAGAACAGAGGCTGGGGCTGAAGCAATGCCTGTCAGTAAAGTGCTCGTCACACGGGCAGGAGGATCTGAGCTCAATCCCCACAATTATGCTGGGGTGGTGGCACAGGCCTTTCATCCCCCCACTAGGAAGGGAGAAGAGGCCGAACCTCTGTGAGTTCAAGGCCAAGTGAGTTCCAGGCCAGCTGGGGCTGTCTCAAGAAGACCAAAAAACCTTTTTATTACATTTAAAATTTCATTTTCTGTGTGTTGTGGGTGGTGGCGTATGCATTGCCACCGCAGGTGTGCAGGTTAGAGGACAGCTTGTGGGAGTTGGCTCTCTCCTGCCACGTGGGTCCGACTCTGGTGACATCTTTAGTCTTCAGGCTTGGTGGTGGCAAGCACCTTTAACCCTTAATCTAGCTCACTGGGGGACCCCAGTTTTTATTTAAAGAAGCAAAAGCTGAGGTGGTGGGATATGTACACTCCTGTAATGTCAGCATTTCAGAGGCTGGGCAGGAGGCAGGGGGACCACTGTGAGTTCAAAGCTAGTCTGAGCTACATAGTGAGTTCAAGGCCATGCTGGGCTAGAGAGAAGCTGTCTCAAAACAAAACGAAAGCAGGGAGGAGCCACCAAGGGTGCCAACGACCACACAGGAAAGAGGGAGGGGCCCAGTTGGCTGGAGACAGGAACCGCTGCTGCCTTGGTGGGGGGGGGTTGGCACCGGAAGCTCTGCTGCCATGCTGGGAACACTGGGTGACACTTGGTGGTGTTCCCAACAAGTGGGGGGTGTCCTGGGCCCTTCCCCAGACCTGCAGGATTATGGGGAGGGCTGGGGAGGAAGGGGTTTAGGGTATAGTGCTAGGGTCAATCGCTCCTGGTGTCTCAGCTTACCCCCGGACCTCCTCTGTTGTGGTGTTTTCTGAGCCCTAGGTATGCGGCTGACATCCCAGCAGCATACATCATCTTTCTCATCTGCACATCCGTTGGAGTTTCCATGCCACCTGGAGCTGTGGGAAACCATGTGTCAGGTCCTACAAAGGGAGATGTTGGCCAGGAGTGCCACACACCTGAAACCCCAGAACTCAAAAGACCGAAGCAGGAGAATCACAGCTTTGAGGTCACACTGGGATACACAGTAAGACCCTGCCACCCCACCGCAAATGAACTGCCCTTCAGTTATCTAGTGACACTGTTATTCAGAGGCACATGATTGAAACAACTGACGGCAGAGGGGGTTGGGGGATGGTAGAACGCCTGCCTAAAATCCCCTAGTGAGGGAGTGGAGGGGTGGCTCAATGGTAGAGCTCCTGCCTAGAATCCCTCAGTGAGGGGCTGGGGGCATGGTTCAGCAATAGAGACCTAGCATTTTTGAGGCCCTAGTTCCATTCCCAGCACTGCCAAAACTAAACAAAATTTTAAAATAATTGGACTGGTAAGAAACTCATCTAGTAAAGGCACTTGCTGCCAAGCCTGAGGACCTCAGTTTGATCCCCAGGACCCACAGGGTAAAAGGAGAGAACCAACTCCTGGAAGTTGTCCTCTGACCTCCACATGCACACTATGGCATACATGCACACACATACATATAGACACACAATAAATAAACAAGCAAATAAATAAATGTAAAAAAAAAATTTGAATCAGGGTCTCCCTATAGCCCGGCTGCCCTGGAACTCACTAGATCAGGCTGGCTTCAGTCTCACAGAGATCTGCCTGCCTCTGCCTCCCAAGTGCTGGGATTAAAGGTGTGGACCACCATATCAGCAAAATTTTTCTAAATAAAATAAATAATTGACAGCAGAGACTCCAAAATCTGTTCATTCACATATTCATAGGCACATAGTTCACAGTATCTCATGTGGAAACAACTGGTGTCTCTCAACAAGTTAATGGGTAAGCACAATAAGATCCATCACATAGTAAATTTTTTTTCTTTTTCATTTTTATTAAGTGTTCTGTAACATACTGTATGCTATATAATATACTGTGTAGCCTTCTAGTGGGAATAGATGAGCATGCTGAGATATTTTCCTCTTCAATCAGGAAAATCCTTCCTTAATGTTCTCCAAAGCCCCTGGACTCCAGAGACACGCCTATCTTATTCCGTCAAAGCCCACTGACGTGGAAACTATGGAAATCGAGCAATTCTTTCTTCCTTAACACCCCCCCGCCCCCCGTTACTGAACTTGTGGCTGTATGCAGTGGCTACTCCAGGAATCATCAGGCAAAAGCCCATGACAGCAAACCTGGGAGAATCTTGACCCACATCTCTGCACAGTGAAACACACCTCAAACCCTATCATTTGGATCCTCAAAGGTGACCCGGTTTTATGACCTTTCCTGGTGAGCTCTGCAGCAGCATGTAGTAGAATATTATTCAGCCATTAAAAAGAATAAAGAGCCGGGCGTGGTTGCATGCCTTTAATCCCAGCACTCGGGAGGCAGAGGCAGGTGGATCTCTGTGAGTTCGAGGCCAGCCTGGTCTCCATAGCGAATCCAGGCCAGCTGGGGCTACAGGGAGACCCTGTCTCAAAAAGACCAAAAAAAAAAGAAGAAGAAGAAAAAGAAAGAGGGGTTGGAGAGATGGCTCAGCGGTTAAGACCACTGACTGCTCTTGAAGAGGACCTGGGTTCCATTCCCAGTACCCACATGGGGCTACAAACCGCCCTTAACTCCAGTTCTAGGGGAATCTGAAGCCCTCTTCTGACCTCCATGACACTGCATGACACGGGTGCACTCACATACGTGCAGGCAATACACTCATACATTTAAAAATAAAAATAATAAAAAATTTAAAAAAAAGAATAAAGAACCAGCTGTGGTGGCACAGGTCTATTATCTCAGCACCCAGGAGGAGGAGATGAAAGAGTCACTGGGAGACCATCTCTTGTCCCCAACCAGGTTCTTGTCCCACCCTCTTCCAAGAATGAAGCAGGCAGACAGAGAGTACAAACGGGAGATGCCCTCCTTGTAGGTTTGGGTTAGAAACCTTAAAACAGGATGAAACCATTTAAAACAGATTGCCACCATGGATTTGAATGAAGGTGTTCACTCTTGGTAGTAGCAGGTACTCCTGAGAGCTGCTACTTGTTGAAGCAGCATTACAACTCTCAGACTTCAGAGCAAAGGGCTCTGAAGCTGAGGGGCTCCATATCCAGAGGTTAGAAACTGCTTTGGGTCAAACCTGGTTGGAGTTCACCAAAAGTTGACAAATCTGGCAGAAAGATGGCTCAGCAGTGAGGAGTGCGCTGCTCTTGGAGAGGACCCAAGGTCAGTTCCCAGCATCCATTCGTGTCTGGTGGCTCATAACCACCTAAACCTCCGGCTTCGGGGCTCTGATTCCCTCTTGTGGCCTCTGAGGGCACTGCACTCACGGGCACATAACCCTCCCTTCCACACACATACACTTAAATTCTTATTTTGAAGTTCACAATCCAGGCTACAGGCTCTGCGTGTGCAGAGCAGATCCCAAGCTCGTTAGCAAGCTTGTTGCTGCTGCTACACAGTGCTCCCGGTTGCTTCAGCAGCTGCTACACTATCAGTTGCCAGGGGTCCACTGGTGCACCCTGCAGGCTTCAGCCTGTCACAAAGTGATCTGGGTCCCTCCCATTTACCCCTAATAGAGGCAGGAGGGTCAGGAGTTCAAGATCATGCTCAGCTACATAGTGAGTTTGAGGCCAGCCTAGGATACACGAAACTATGTTTCGACAATAACAAAATAATAATAATAAATAATAATAGAATAATAAAAGAAAAAGAAAGAAGCACTCACACACGGATGAGCCTTGAGAGCAGATGAGTGACTGAAACTGGGCCGCAGGGTTCCATTCATCTAGAACCAAAAACCTACAGAGACAGGAGGCAGAACTGTGGTTGTCAGGGGCTGGGCAGGGGAATGGGGAGTGACTGCTGATGGCATACGGAAGGCCCCTTCAGGGCTGTTGAGGACATCCTAGAACTAGGCAGAAGTGAAGATTGCACTAAATGTCATTAAGTAGTCCTCCCCCTTTATTTAAGATGGGGACCCTGAGTAGTCTAGGCTGTCCTTGAATTCCTTATGTAGCCAAGGATGACCTAGAACTTCTGATCCTCCTACCTCTACCTCCTAAGTCTGGGGTTACAGGTGGGCACCATAATGAGACAGAAGTTGCTCAGCTACATAGTGAGTTTGAGGCCAGCCCCTGAAACAGCAGCTCATGGTGGATGGTGACCCCTCTCCTAAATGGATGAGTAACACAGTTAAGCAGTTAGGCCAATGGAGCATTTCCTGTGTGGACTTCCCACTGCCTAGCCCACCCTGTGCTCAAAAATGGTCAATCCCAATAAAGGTTATCCAATTCCTGCTGTAAATCCCAAAAAGGCCACTGGGCAGGGCCACATGTGGGCGTGCCTTCCTTGGGTCCCGCCCACTCTCAGACATTCCTTTCCATATTTCCTTAATAAATCTATGTTCATGCCACGCATCCCTCATCTAAGTTTCTTTATTCTTCCTGGGCATGAGACAAGGAACTCAGACACCACCAACTTGGAGTGACGTTGGTGACCAGGACTGTCTGGCACCTTAGTTCCCCAAGTTTAGCTCACCAAGAGTTCAGAAAGGCTCTCTTGCATTCAGTTTGTTATGTGACTCTTACCTAGAATAAATAAATAGAAAGAAAGGCAAAAAAGAGGGCTGGAGAGATGGCTCAGAGATTAAGAACACTGGCTGCTCTTGCAGAAGACCTGGGTTCGATTCCCAGCACCCACATGGTGGCTAACAACTGTCTGTAACTCCAGTTCCAGGGGATCCAATGCCCTCTTCTGACTTCTGTGGGCATTGCACAACATGGGTGCACTTACGTACATGCAAGCATAACACTCATACACATAAAATAAAAATAAATTTAAAAAATTAAGCCAGGTGTGGTGGTACATTCCTGTAGTCCCAGAGGCAGGCAGAGGCAGGCAGATCTCTGTGAGTTCAAGGCCAGCCTGGTTTACATAGTGAGTCCCAAGGCAGCTGGGGCTACAAGGGCCTGTTTCAAAAAAAAAAAAATTTTTTTTTTAAATTAAAAGGCCAGGCATGGTGGCTCACACCTTTAATCATAGTGAGTTCCAGGCCAGCTGGGGCTACAGGGAGACCCTGTCTCAAAAAGACCAAAAAAAAAGAAAAAAAAATTGAAAAAGAAAAGAAAAATATAACTCAGGTCAAGGCCAGCCTGGTCTGCATGAGTTCCAGGTCCTGGGCCAGGACTACATAGTGAAACCCTGTCTCAAAAAAAAAAAAAAAAGAATAGGAATCCAGACCCTCTCTCTCTCTCTACCCTAGTCAGATGGTTCTTAAGAGCTTAAGAACCATTTTTTGGATTCTACCTCTCTCAGCACAAAAGCCAAATCCTCTCAGTGGCCACAATCCCCTCTCTGAGCTGTTACCTCCCCTCCTGGCCTTCATCTTCCCCTTTCATACTCACTGTTACCAGGGAAACTGAAGTTTCAAACCTTTTTGGGTTCTTAGTCTCATTAATAAAAGGATTTAGAAATGGACTCAAAAGAAAGCTTAGGGGCAATTTTATTAGCGTTTAATTGAAAAACAACAGAGCAGGCAAGCTGTAAATCTTGGCAGCTGCCTAGAATGGGGAAAGCAAGCCAGGCCTTCTGAGGGAGTGTCCGGCATGTCCAGGTAGTCCAGAGTATCAGGGGAAGTGTGCCCAGGTTTTAGAAAAATAGAAGAAAAAGAAAAGGTTATGCTTTTTCCAGCAACTCAGAAAAGTGGCAGGCTTATCAGAGCTACACCGCAGCTCTGTGACTGCACTGAGGACAGGGTTTCTGGGAAAGAAATGCATATTGTCTCATTAAGGGGATAATTATTCCTCCCATCTCTTTAGAATGGCTTTAGGTAAATCAGCCTTCCCAACGGGTGGTCTCTTGGTCAGGTGATTGACAACTGAATTAACTCCTGGAACTCACAGAGTTCTGCCTGTCTCTGCCTGTCTCTGCTGGGACTAAAGGTGTGTGCCACCTCATCCAACTTGGATTAACCTTTTTTTTATATATATTTTATTTATTATTTTATGTGTATGAGTGTATTGCCTACATGTGTGTGAGTGCACCCGTGTCGTGCAATGCTGCAGAGGTCAGAAGAGGGCGTCGGATTCCCCGGGAACTGAAGTTAAGGATGGTGCATAGCCACCGTGTGGGTGCTGGGAATTGAACCCGGGTCCTCTGCAAGAGCAGACAGTGCTCTTAACCACTAAGCCATCTCTCCAGCCCCTGGATTAACCTTTCAAAGATTTGTTTTTATTTTTTTAATTTTTAAAATTTATTTATTCATTTTTATTTTATGTGTATGAATGTTATGCCTGCATGTGTGTTAGTGCACACTTGTCATGCAGTGTCTGAGGAGGACAGCAGAGGATGTTGGATCCCCTGGAAGTGGAGTTAGGGATGGTTGTTAGTTGCTATGTGGGTGCTGGGATTTGAACCTGGATCTTCTACAAGAACAGCCAGTGTTCTTATAACTGCTGATCCATCTCTCTAGCCCTTTGTTTTTATTCCCCCCCGCCCAATGAACTTGGGTGTTCTTGGAGGCCAAAAGATGTAGGTGCTGGGAACAAAATTTGGGTCCTCTGGAAAAGCAGTAAGTGCTCTTAACCACTAAACTATCTCTCATAGAGATGATAATAGTATGAAATGTTCTAGTTTCTGAAGAAGATGTCCTGTCTCCACAAGAAGCCAGGGGTATTGCACCCTTTGACCAGGCCCTAAGGAGTGGCTCATCTTTCCTCTTCTCTTCTTCCTACTACTCTTGGTTTTTAGAGACAGGGTATGTAGCCCAGGCTGGCCTCAAGTATACAATCCTCTTGTCTTAGCCTCCCTAGTGCTGGGATTACAGGTATGCATGACTACATCTGACTTTATGTGTATTTTAAAAATACTTTATTAGTTTTATTTTATGTGTGCCAGTGCATTGCCTGTATGTATGTAAGTGCACCCGTGTCATGCAATGCCCTCCCAGGTCAGAAGAGGGCATTGGATTTCCCTGGAACTGGAGTTATGGATGGTTGTTAGCTGCCAGGTGGGTGTTGGGAACCAAACCCAGGTCCTCCGCCAGGACAGTCAGTGCTCTTAACCACTGAACAATCATCTCTCCAGTCCCAATATATATTTATTTTTTAAGAGTGACTTTCTTTTTTTAAAAAAAATTTATTTATTATTTTTATTTTATGTGTATGAGTATATTCCCTGCATGTAGGTTAATGCACCCATGTCATGCAATGTCTGTGGAAGACAGAAGAAGCTGTCAGATCCCCTGGAACTGGAGTTATGGACAGTTGTTAATGGCCATGTGGGTGCTGGGATTTGAACTCAGGTCTTCTGCAAGAACAATCAGTGTTCTTAAACACTAAGCCATCTCTCCAGCCCCTTAAAGAGTGACTTTCCAACAGCCAGGCATGGTGGTCCACACCTTTAATCCCAGCACTCAGGAGGCAGAAGCAGGTCTCTATGAGATTGAGGCCAGCCTGGTCTACATAGTAAGTTCCAGGCTAGCTGTAGTTACAGGGAAACCCTGTCTCAAAAGTCAAAAAAAAGGGAGGGGGGGGCGGGGTGGGTGGCATTGCACAACACGGTGCACTTACCTACATGCAGGCAATACATGCATACACATAAAATAAAAATAAAATAAAATGAAAATATCTTGATACATAAATGCATAGTAAAATAATTTCAAAAAGCACAGGAGAAATATACATCTTTGAAAAGTTGTAATTTCTGAAAAGACAGCTAATTTCTTACATTTGTATTTTAAGAAGATTAATCAAATACAAATTCCTTTCAAATAAAATTGTGGTTATGGGACTGGAGTAATGGGGCTTTCCAGAACTGAAGATGTAGTTGTTGTTGAGTTGGTAGAGGGCTTGCTTAGCCCTGGCTTGGGAATTGGAACTGCAGACTCATATACAGAGAAGAAATTGTGCCCCATCCCTGGCCTCATCTCTGAACCCCAGCCTGCAACAAGTTCAAAACGTCCACTAGCTTCAGATTAACCCTTTGTACTCTTGTTTTTGCTTTATGGGACGGGAACACCCTGGTTTCCTTTGTTGAGTTGGTAGAGGGCTTGCTTAGCCCTGGCTTGGGAATTGGAACTGCAGACTCATATACAGAGAAGAAATTGTGCCCCATCCCTGGCCTCATCTCTGAACCCCAGCCTGCAACAAGTTCAAAACGTCCACTAGCTTCAGATTAACCCTTTGTACTCTTGTTTTTGCTTTATGGGACGGGAACACCCTGGTTTCCTTTCATCAGAGTGGCATAGAATTCCTTTTCTAATTAAATTCACTTAAAGGAGGCTGGAAATACAGCTCAGTGGGTAAAGGTGCTTGCCATCAAGTCTAAAGATCCGAGTTTGATCCCCAGCATCCACATGGTGGAAGGAGAGAACCAACTTCTGCCAGCAAGTAGTCCTCTGACCTCTACACATGTGCCATGACACATTTCCCCTCTCCTGTGCATGTACACACACACAATAATGTCATGAATTTACTTAAGGATTAAAAAAAGGAAAAGCCAGTTGGGCACGGGGAAAATGTGTGGTTGGTGAAGCTTCCCAAGCCAGGACTAGTGAAGGACCAGCAAGGCTGTTGGGTACCACCAGCAGGGGAGAGTGGGCCAGCAGACAGCATCACTCTTCTGAGTGGTGGGGGAAGGACTTTTGGAAAGCATTTCCTGTTTGTCCTCTTGGTGTGGGGGTGAGGGAAACACTGGGGTTTCCTGGGCCTAGGTGTGGCTCTCACTCAATAAGCTCATGGCTATGTTGTTACCATGACAACCTGGTGTCAGCTCTGCCTGCTCTAGGCTCCAGCCTGATGATCCTATGGGCTGCTCAAGGCTTATGAGGCCAGGATGCCCTGGCATTGGTTGGAAACTGACATCCGTGGCCTGAATTGCTTTGAAACAAAGGCACTGAAGTCCCCAGCTAGACAAATGACCAATAAGCACAGGAAAAGATGCTGAAGAGCTAATCATTAGGGAAATGAAAATCAAAACCACAGAGACACATCTCCTTACGTGCGCAGGACACCAGCTCTCAGAAACAAGACAAGAGTTGAGAAAGAGGGGACAGAGTGGAGTCCCTGGCCTACTTTAAAGTTGATTGTTCTTACTATTGTGTGAGTGTGGACTTGTGCATGCTCAGAGGTCAAAGGACCACTTTCAGGGGTCAGGTCTTTCCTTCCACTATGTGGGTTCTAGGGATCAAACTCACATCTTCCGGGCTTGGCGGCAAGCACTTTGACTGGATGAGCCATCTTGACAGCCCCTAAGCCTGTTTTAAAATAAATAAATAAGCCTGGCTTGGTGGAGCACGCCTTTAATCCCAGCACTCAGGAGGCAGAGGCAGGTGGATCTCTGTGAGTTCAAGGCCAGTCTGGTCTACATAGTGAGTTCCAGGACAGCTGGGGCTACAGGGAGACCCCGTCTCAAAAAGACCAAACAAACAAACAAAAATAATAATAAAATAAATAAATAAATAAAATTAGAATTACCATAAGAAGGACCTTGCAATTCTATTTCTGGATATATTTCCAAAACAATCGAAACAGGGACACAAAGAGTTTTGCACAGCGTTGGAGTTCAAGCAGCCTTCTTTATGGGAGCTGGTCACAGTGCATGATCCCGTGGATGGGTCATAAAAGGTGGGTCAAGCACAGAATAGAATATTATCCAGCCTTCAAAAAGAAAAAAGGAAGGGGCAAGATAGTTTAGGAGGTAAAGGCACTTGTCACCAAACCTGATAATTTCTGTTCAGTCCCCACAACTCACTGTAGAAGAGGACTGACTCCTATAAGTGTTCCTCTGATCTCCACATGCATGCTGTGGTACAAGTGTAGAGTACACAGATACAGAAACAAATAAATAATATTTTTTAAAAAGATAGAAAATCCTGACACATACTACGACGTAGAGAAACCTTGAGGACTTCATTCCGGTGAAATAAGCCAGGCACAAGAGACAGATTGAGTAGGGCTCACATATCTGAAGTAAATGAACCAGTCAAAATGATTGGCTGGCAGGGATGCGGATGAGGAAGAAGGGAGGAGAGGGAGGGGAGAAGTGTTTCATGGGATAAAAAAGTTCCAGACCCCATGTAAAAAAGCTGGGTGTGCTGGTGTATATTGTGATCTCAGCCCCGGGGAGGTGGAGGCAGAGCCTGAGGCCCCTGGCCAACCAACCTAGCCTACTTGGTGAGCTCTAGGTTCAGTGAGAAGCCTGTCTCTGAAAACAAGGTGGACAGCTCCTTAGGATTAAATGACACTGGAGGTTATCTCCACATGCACATGCACACAAATGAATGCACACCCCAAAACACATGTGCCCCCCCACATGCACACATCTGTAGACACACAAAACAAAGCAAGTCAACTAAGCCCACACTCAGGAGGGGACACGGGAGTCAGGGAACTGTAGTCATTAGTATTTGTTACTACCATAACTACCCAACCCAGGGAGACTTTCTGAAGAAGAAGATATTCAGCTCACAGTTTTGAAGGTTCAAGGCATGGTGGCAGCACTGGGGCAGATCCGGTGAGCACCTTGTGGCTGATGGTACCACAATGATAGGAGTGTGTGCTGAGGCAGGAAATCACGATCATGGGGCAAGAATGCTAGAGGGAAACTGGAGTCCCACAGCCTCTTCCAGGTCACATCCCTAGATGACCTAAGGACTCGTCACTGCTCTCTCTCTCTCTCTCTCTCTCCAGGTCACACCCCTATATGTCCTAAGTGCTCGCCTCTGCTCTCTCTCTCTCTCTCTCTCTCTCTCTCTCTCTCTCTCTCAGTGCTGGGATTATAAGTGCAAGGCTTCACTACTTCAATGCCTTCTCACCAAGGGCCAAGCCTCCAACACAGGAACCTGTGAGGATAGTGACATCGGAGTTGTCCTGGGGAGCCCGAGAGCCAGTCTGCCTCTTTAGTTCTTCCTTTCCCTGTCCTAGTGTGGGAGTCCATCAGCATCCCAGGTCTTCAGGCCTCAAGTGGAGGGGGCCTTCTGAAAATATGACTGATCCACTAGGCTCTCTAATGTGGCTCTAGCCAGCCCTAACTTCCCCTCCTTCCTTCAGCTTGGGATGACCCACTTGGCCTTCCTCTTCTCCTGGGGAGGTCAGTCCTTCCTCAGGCCTTTGTTGCTTGCTGTTCCCTCTATCTAGATATCCTCCTGGGGATCCTCTTCATGTCTCTCAGCAGGGGCTGCAGCCAAATCTGAAGGGTCTGTTAGACAGGTATCCACTTCCTTCCTGTCTCAGTTTCAACATACACCATAACTGTGGGTACACCACCTTGTCTGAGTGCAGTCAACTTCTTAGGACAATAGCATTCTGCTTTCTAATACTTAACGGGCTTCTGGCACTTGGCTCACTAACAGTTAACAGACTTCTCCAGGCTTTTTGAGGCTTGAGGACAAGAGAGTCTGCTCCTAGGGTACTGGGAGCAGACAGATAAGACAGCTGTTTTTTTCTGGGGACAGGTTATCATACCCCTCCCATCTTTGCAGAATACATCAAAGAAGGTCTGTTCCTGGGCCAGTTGCCACAGCCCTGGGCACACTCTGTTGTTTTCTATTATGATGGGAAAATTCCTATGTGTTTTGCACTGTTTGAGCACTTCTCATATGCAAGCTCTGTGTGAACTTCCAGCACCCAGCTTCCTAATAACAGCTTTGAGGAGGCAGTAAAAACACTGGTCCTCGGGAAACAGCCGGAGTCTCCTGGTATCATTCTCAGCTTCTTGGGACAGTCAACTGCAGGGCATCTACATCTAAGTTTTGTGGTTCTGCATGTGGATATATGTGAGTATCTGCCTGTGTGTGCATGCATGTGGAGGCTGGAGGTCGACATCAAGTGTCTACTCAATCACTCTCCACATTATTTTTAATTAAATGAATTAAAATAATTCATTATTTTTGGAACAGGGTCTCACTATGTAGTCCTGGCTGGCCTGGTACTCATTGTGTAGACCAGGCTATCCTTGACCTCACAGACCCACCTCTGCTTACTGAGTGCTGGGATTAAAGATGTGCAGAACCACACCCAGCCTATTTTTTTTTAATATTTTATTATTTTTATTTTATGTGTATGAGTGTATTGCCTGCATGTATGTGAGTGCACCCGTGTCCTGCAATGCTGCGGAGGTCAGAAGAGGGCTTCAGATTCCCCTGGAACTGGAGTTAAGGATGGTTCGTAGCCTCCATGTGGGTACGGGGAATCGAACCTGGGTTCTCTGCAATAGCAGTCAGTGCTCTTAACGGCTGAGCCATCTCTCCAGCCCCTATTATTATTATTATTATTTTTTTTTTTTTGAGACAGGGTCTACCTGTAGCCTCAGCTGGCCTGGAACTCACTTTGTAGACCAGGCTGTCCTTGAACTCATAGAAATTGGCCTGCCTCTGCTTCCCAAGTGCTGGGACTAAAGGTGTGTGCCACCACACCCAGCCCAGCCTATTATTTTTAAGACAGGGTCTCTCACTGGCCTAGAGCTTCCTGATTCTGCCAGGCTGGCTGGCCAGAGGACCCCAGGGAGCATCCTGTCTGCACGCCCCAGCATGGGGATTATAGGCCTGCACTACTGCATTCGGCTTTTTACATGGATTCTGGGAATTGAACTTAGGTCCTCAAAGCAAATGCTTTATCTGTTGAGCCATCTCTGCAGCCTGGCTTGGTGACTCTTGGCAAATCATTTGGTGCTATGGGTGGTTTTAGGGATCCCCCCCAACACAGCCTCTTGCCCCAGCACCATCCTTTGTGTGTTCCATTGTCTGGTCACCAAGCATGTTCTTCTTTTTTCTTTTCTTTTTGTCTTTTTTTTGTCTTTTTGAGACAGGGTCTCCCCGTAGTCACAGCTGGCCTGGAACTTGCTATGTAGACCAGGCTGGTCTTGAACTCACAGAGATCCACCTGCCTCTGCCTCCCGAGTGCTGAGACTAAAGGTGTGCGCCACCATGTCAAGCTGCTCTTTTCCTTCCTGCTCCTTTCTTTTTTTCAAACAACAACGAGAACTCGTGTGTGTGTATGTGTGTGTGTGTGTGTGTGTGTGTGTGTGTGTGTGTGTGTGTGAAGGCATGCTTGTGGTATCAGAGAACAACTGTTGGGAGTCAGTTCTCTCCTTCTACTTTGTTTAAGGCTGGGTGTCTCTTGATGCCGCACTGCACTCCAGACTAGGTGGCCCACAAGCTTCTGATCTGTTCCCATCTTGCCATAGGAGTCTTGGGATCATAGATGCGGGCCACTGCATCCAGTTCTTACATGAGTTCCAGGGATGGATCTTGTGGTATCAGAGAACAACTGTTGGGAGTCAGTTCTCTCCTTCTACTTTGTTTAAGGCTGGGTGTCTCTTGATGCCGCACTGCACTCCAGACTAGGTGGCCCACAAGCTTCTGATCTGTTCCCATCTTGCCATAGGAGTCTTGGGATCATAGATGCGGGCCACTGCATCCAGTTCTTACATGAGTTCCAGGGATGGATTTAGATGTCAGAGTTGAGAGGCAAGCACTTTTATGGAGGCAAGCACTTTTATGCACTGAGCCATCTTTCTGGCCCCACCTTCTTTTTTTCTGCTTTTTGAGACAGGGTCTTGTGTTGTCCAGGCCGGCCTTCCTTGAACACAATATGTAGCTGAAGATGACCATGAACTGTTCTTCCTGCATCTTCCTCCTGAGCGCTGAGATTCTGACTGAGCTTTACTATGCCCATTTTTGTGGTGCTGCATATCAAACCGTGGATGAGTGCTAGGTAAGCACTCCCACAAATGGTTCTACAACTCCAGCCTCTTTTCTTCTTCTTTCATTGTCTTATTCAGTTTTTCTGTTGTTTTGTTTTGAAGACAGGGTTTTACTATGCAACCAGGCTGGCCTTGAATAACTCATCCTCCTGCCTCAGCTTCTTGAGGGCTGGGATGACATGCATGTGTCACCATATCCCGCCTTCTTGGTCACTTCCTATTTCCTGCCTCCCTTCTCTGACTGGGGGCTCTGGAAGCCTAACATGTCAGTAGAGCAGTGTGGCTGGGGTCAGGTCAAGCTGTAGCTATGTGGCCTTGGTGAACAACTCTCTGTGCTTCAGTCTTCCAATCTGTGAAATGGGAACACTTGCTCTTTCAGGGCCACTGGACAGTCACAGTTGGTTATGCCTTCCTGATAAGGTCTCTACAAATTTAGCTTCTAAGTTTTGTTCTTTGTTTCTGTAGTAGCCACGGGGCTGTGCTCAGGAAAAATTGAGGGATAGAAGGAGATTTTTCTGGAGGGAGGAAGGGATGAAGGATGCTTAGATGGTGGGGAGGAAGAAGAAGCTCAAAGGCAAAGATATGCCCCTGGGGACACAGCTCAAAATGCTGGCCACACACAGTCATGCCAAGGCTATTTAGGGCTGCAGGAGCCCTCCCTGTGTGGTCAGAAGAGAGGGGATAGGAGGGGCAGGCAGGGCTGAGTAGAGAGGAGAGGCTGAATCCTTCCACTGCCAGAGAGGAAGTATGTGGGAGGGTTCAGGAGCCTGAGCAGTTGGTCCCAGAGAAAGCCAACCACTCATGCCTGGGAGATGTTAAATACCGCTAGACACTCAAAGGAGGAATGTGGCCCTCTTCTTCCCTCAGCATCCAGACTTTTCCACATAAGGCTCTGGGGGAGCTTGTGTCTAATGAGTTCAGGACAAAGGAATTAGAAGCTCATGGGCCTGCTTCCAGGGGAGGAGCTGTAGACAGAGAGGCTGGGGAGCCGGGAGACAGCAGAGAGGGTGCCCATCTGAGCTGCTCACACTGGACCACGTGTCCACCTCACACAGTGGCACTGGAATGGCTTTTGTCCTTTTAAGCCTCACATGGTGGCTTTGGAGCTACTTCTGTCTCTCCTGTCCACCTCACACGGTAGCACTGGAATGCCTTCTGTCCCTCTGAGCTTCAGTTTCCTCTTGGATGTCTCAAAAGGGCTCATTTCAAGTGCTGGGAATTCCCCCTGCCTTTCTCTATTGTGCTGACAAAGTTCGAGGCTTCGACTCCCCTCTACCTGGCTCTCTTCTCTGGAGAGCCCCACACTAGTCCTTACCTCTGCAGACATACTCCCCACCCCTCCACACCCTACCAACTTAACAGTGCTCCAAAGCTGGGCCAGTTGGCACACCTGTCATCCTAGCACTTGGGAGGTACAGGAGGATTGGAGTTCAAGCTCAGTTTTGGGTACATAGCCAGTTTGAGGCCAGCTTGGTATACATGAGACCCTGTCTCAAACTTAAAACAAAACAAAACAACAATAACAACAAAAACAAGTAAAAATAAAATCAAAGCCCCACACTTCACCCTTCCCTGTCAGTATCTCAGTTCTTAATTTTGCTTCCTATCTGTCCTGTGAAGGCGGTTTTCTTTTGTTTGGTTTCTAATTTTCACACAGTTTCTTAGTCTGTAGTCAAGGTTGGCTTCTGAAAGCGGTCTCCCTGTTTCAACCTCCCACCTGCTGGGATCACGGGCTTGAAGCCGTCCTCCAGGTTTGTGTGTGGGCATGGAAGCCACAGGTCTGCATCAAGTGTCTTCCTCAATAGCTCTCCACTTTATTTTGTAATTTTTATGTATTTATTTATCTTTATGTGCATGAGTGTTTTACCTGAATGTAAGTGCATGCCCACAGAGGCCAGAAGAGGACATCAGATTCCCTGGAACTGGAGTTATGGATGAATGTTAGGCACCATGTGGGTGCTGGGAACAGAACTCAAGTCCTTTGGAATAGCCAATGCTCTTAACCTCTGAGCCATCTCTCCAGCCCCCTCCATCTTATTTTATGACACAGTCTGTCATAGAACCTGGAACTGGAAATTTGGTTAGAGGTTAGCCAGTGAGCCCTCAGGATGCGCCTCTCTCCACCCTACCACACTCCAGTGCTAGAATACCAGCTGAGCAGCAGACCAGGGCTTCTGGGTCTCCAACTCAGGTCCTCAAGCTTGCGCAGCAAGCACTTTAGCTACTAGGTCTCTCCCCAGCCTCCCTTTGTGCTGTTTTGATACGAGGTCTTGCCACATAGCCCAGGCTGCCTCCAACTGGATCCTCCTGCTTCTACCACCCAACTGTTGGGGCAACCATGTATATACCACTTGGCCCACCTAGAGAGTGGGGACTTTTATTTGTTTTGTTTCCCACTGTGTCCCCAGGCCACCTCAGAACAGGATCTGCTACTGTGGGTATTTGTCAGCTCAGTGAGCTGAATGGTGGCCGTCTCTGTGGCTTGCTGTGGTGACATTTTAATTGCTTTGTTGAGGCACAATTTACATACCATGTAATTTGCCTATTATAAGCCTTCAGTTAAAGGGCTGGGATGTAACCTGTTGTAGGGCATTTACCAACACACAAGGAACAAGAATCCATCTCTGGTGCTACAAGAAAATGGCAAATTGGGCTTGGTAGCTCATGCCTGTAATGTCAACATTTCAGAGGATGAGGCAGGAGAACTGCAATAAGTTTGAGGCCAGCCTATGCAATAGAGTGAGGCCCTAGCTCAAAAAGGTAATTAAATAGAAGTGCCAAGGTCCTCTTTAATATAGTAGTATTAGGACTGGGGAGATGGCTCAGGGGATAAAGTGTCCTACAAGCATGAGAACCTGCTTCCAATCCTCAGAACCCAATTAAAACATAAGGTATGGGAGGGTGTGCTTGTAATTTTAGCACTGGGGAGGGGATTCAGGAGGATTCCCTGAGCTTTTCTGTCTAAATCTCTGGCCCCAGGGCAGTAAGAGACAAAGATAAGGTAGGGGGCTGGCGAGATGGCTCATTGGTTAAGAGCAGTGGCTGCTCTTGAAGAGAACCCAGGTTTGGTTCCTAGCACCCACATGGCAGCTAACAACCATCTGTAACTTCAGTTCCAGGGAATCTGATGCCCTCTTCTGGCCTCCACGGGCATTGCATGATATGGATGCAGTACATACATGCAGACAGAAGACTCAAACACATAAAATAAAAATATATTAAAAAAAAAAATCCCAAGGTGGCCAGCTCCTGAGGAAGACACCTAAGTTGTCCTGTGGCCACACACATACATATATGTACAGAAGGAGTCATATGCACACACAAATACATATTAGCACTAATAACTGCAGTTCTTGTCGTGGAAGCTAGGGCCTTGGACATATTCCAGGTTCTGAGGGCAACAGGACTTGGCTTCTGAGGAGGACCTGCCCCCAACCCTTACTTCTCACTAGGCCAGAGCAGGCAGAAACAGCCAAAGCTCAGCCAATGGGCCACTGCAAACAGGAACCTTCCCAACCCTGACAGGACTGAGATTCAGCCTCCAAGGTCCTTTATCAGCCTGACCATCGGCAGTTCTGAAGCCTCACTGGCCTCTCCCATACTGACCTGCCTTCTGCAACAAGCTAGGTGACAGCCAGCTCTGCTCAGAGGGTCAGATTGAGTGAGCTAGTTTCCCTCCCCACAGCCCCCACACTAGCCTCACCTGTTACCACAGTGTGGGCAAGTAAGCAACACCACCAGGCAGCTTTACCTGGGGGTGACCTGGAACAGGGGCGGGGGGCAGTGGGGGAGAAGACCTAGGCACCCACCTGGGCTGCTCCCTAGACTCAGCAGAAAAGGCAACAAAAGGAGCCTTGGGAAGGTGGAGAGGTGGAGAGACGACCCCCCCCCAGAGAGCCTGAAGGCCAAGCTCACTCCCAGGCCATCACCAGTTTCTTGAGTTCCTCCCTTCCTCCTTCCTTCCCTCCCTCTGTTCCTCCTCCTCCCTTCCTTTTCCTCCCTCCCTCCATCCCTCAGTTCCCCCTCATTCCCTCCTCCCTCTCACAATCTCTCTGTCCCTCCTTCCTCCTTTCTTCCTCCTTCCCACAGTCCCTCCCTCCCTCTCTCTCTCCTTCCGTCTTTCTTCCTTTCCTTTTTATCTCTCTCCCTGAACTTCTTTCCCTCCTTCTACTCATCTCTCCACCCACTTCCATCCCCCACATTAATCTCCCTCCTCCACATCTTAGAATGAACCCCACCATCCTCTCCCACACAGCTGACACAACACTACATTTTCATTTTCCTACCAAGCTGCCCGCCTGCTCCCTGTCTTCCATGTCCCTCTGCCACCAGAAGGATCCTTTCTGTGTTCCTTTGTGCTCGGGACTCAACCAAATGTAAGTATATGTTCTGGCTCCCCCACTAGAGGGCTGTGTGCCCCAGGTAAGTGGCTGCACCTCTTGAGCGCCCCAGCCTGAAACTCTTACCACCTCTCCCTCGGGTCTAACTTCTCCAACCACTTGGCTCTTCCTTGGTCCCAAGTCCATTCTGCAGCCAGCAGAGGAAGTTTTCAACTTCCCCTAGCCTATGAAGCCACCCCAGTCAGAGCCTAGCACTTCATTTTACAGATGAGAAGACTGAGGCTACAGGTGCTCCTCAGGCCTGGAGCTCTCTTCTCCCAGCCTTCAAAGGCCTGCAGTCCTCCAACCAGGGGCAGGATTCTAGGAGACCAAGTGTTATGGAAAATCAGGAGAGACCAGTAGCCAAAGTCAGGTGAGGAGAGGAAATTTATTCTACGCTAGCAGGACTGACACACAGATCATTCCATAAAGAGACCAGCCCCTTGCTCCAGTTTTGGGGGACCTTTATACTCATATGTGGGGAATGCAAGCAAAGGCAAACAGCACATACACAACATGATAAGTACGTGGTTTACATATGGTAACATATAGTCACAAAGGTTACAGGAATGTGGCAGGTTTTGGAAAACAGACTTCTATCCTGGCAAAGGTTAATGGAGTGTGGCCCTTGGAAAACAAAGACTTCTATTCTGGGTAACCACAGGGGGAAAGATTCCAGCTCACCTCCCCATTTCTATTTCCTATTTTGGGGCTTTTCCTGCTCCAAAGTTCTTAGCAGTATCTTAAGTGCTTCATTGCCATCACACTGCCTGAGCTTTTAGGGGCCATCTGATGTGCTTTATTATTTCCACTCCATTCCCTCCTCTTTATCAACATAATCCCTTATGTTTGTTCAAGGGAGTCTTTGGTAGTCTTGGTGAATTATCTGGAGTCTGATGGTCTCTACCTGGTTTTTGGTAAATTTAGTAAGATTATTATCCAAGATCTTAAAAGGAGAGCTAAAAGAACCATGTTAGTGGGGCTAGCCAGAGGCCCCAAGTATTCCAGGTGCTCTTCCAGAAATACCCCCCCCCCCCCCCC
>NW_008357641.1:655570-656820 GCF_000622305.1 Nannospalax galili
ATGCATGTGAGTGTATTGCCTGCATAAATGTAAGTGTACCCATGTCATGCAATGCCTGCAGAGGTCAGAAGGGGGTGTCAGATTCCTCTGGAACTGGAGTTATAGATGGTTGTTAGCTGCCATGTGGGTGCTGGGAATCGAACCCGGGTCCTCTGTAAGAGCAGTCAGTGCTCTTAACCACTGAGCCATCTCTCCAGCCCCAGAACAGGGTGAATTTTAAAAGTCCAGTTCAAAGTCCATTAGAATTGAAAAAACCTAGGCGCCATGACGCCATCTGATAGGAATGCCTGACAAGAAGTCAAGCATTGAGAAACTAGCTTATCAGAAAAACAGGACATAGTGGTCAAGCCATCTGCATCTGGCAATCCCCGGGGCTCGATACCAGGAAATCAGGAGAAAAACCTCTGTGTCCCTGAGGTCACCTCCCATTTAGCAATCCCACTTCCCCTTAGCCCCGACCCTTACCCCATATTTCTGTGTGCTTTTGAAATTACTCTGTGTGTTTTTGAATTAACCAATAACCACGCTTCTGCTTCTGTACCCTGCTTCTGCTCTATAAAAGTGCAAAAACCCAGCATGGGGGCGCGCAAGTCCTCCGAGGAGACTTTGTGCCCACAGGTACCTGTGTATCAAATAAACCTCATGCTGTTGCAACCCGAAGACTGACTTGTCCTCAGTGGTCTCACTCTTACAAAGATGTGCTTGTTTTCCTGTGCCTGTGTTTCCTCATAGAGTTTATTTCCAGTTTTGTTAATTTTCCTGCAGATTAATGATTTTACTTTTTAGCTGAATACAATTCCATTGTATCATTGTGTCATATTTCTATTTCCTGTTCACCAGTTGATGGGAATCTAGATTGATTCTATTTCCTGGCTATTGTGAATGAAATGAGAATAAAGCAAAATGAGCAAAGGTATGGAGTCCTTTGGTTATGTGACCAGGGATGGTTAACTGTGTGTTAGGGTTTTTCTGATTTTAGCTTTTTGGGTGATCATTGTGGCTGCGCCAGTTTGCAATCGCTCAAACAGTGAATAAAGATCCTCCTTTTTCCACAACCTCACCTACATTTGTTTCTTCTTGATTTCTTGATGAAAGCCAGGCTGAGTGGAGTGAAGTAGAAACCCACAGTAGTTTTAATTGGTTTGTATCTGATTACTAACATTGAAACTTTACAAAAGTGTTAATTAGCCATTCTTATTTCTGCTTTGAGAAATCTTTGTTCAGATCAGTAGCCTATTTTTTGATTGGGT
>NW_008357641.1:660530-665290 GCF_000622305.1 Nannospalax galili
ACTGCCAATCCCCAGCCTGTAGGCGCGCAAGTCCTCCGAGGAGACTTTGTGCCCACAGGTACCTGTGTATCAAATAAACCTCATGCTGTTGCAACCCGAAGGCTGACTTGTCCTCAGTGGTCTCACTCTTACAGAATTTCTTGGTGAGGTCTTCCAAAAGCATCCATTTATTGGGTTTTTCCTCATTTTTTATTTGACCATGACAGCTAGACTCAGAATCTGCTCTTCAGGTATTTTGATAGCTGTTGGAGTGGCTAGAGTCACAGTGTAAATTCCTTCTTTCATGGCTTCTAGACAAGGGAGAGAAGAAATGCAGCCATCATTTAATTTTGATGAGAACAGTAGTGGACCTGTCCTTTTTGGCTGCACGTGGCACTGCAGTGTTGGACTAGGCCAAGGTCTGAAGCCTTAGAGCTGAGCAGCTTTTATCACAGAGAAATCTTAGTGAGAATTTTCTAAACAACGTCTCATATGAACTTTTAAGTCTAATGTCTGGGAAGCACAATTTCTTGGGCTTCCAAAGAAATATACTGATCCCTTTAATCTTTGGCTATACTTTCCTTTTGGGTGTTTACAATCATACAGTTGGCCAAAATTAACCAAATTTTTGTTTTTCTCAAGGTCAGTTGAGGATCTTACCCTCAGGGGTCACTTGGGCTTTGTGGGGAGGCCCTGGCTCCTTCGACTTTCCTTTTACTGGTTTATGTGAGGATGAGTCAGGAGGTCCTGTTTGACCGTGGCTCCACTTGGAAGCATGGAGGACACTGTCCTCTGTGTTGACCCTCTTCTTTATAGACTGGTTTGAGTCCCTCTGTGGGGGGGTCCATGACCTCCCTGAACAAGAGGACAGGTGACTCACCACAGTTACAGGACATTTCTAGAGATGTCCCATAGTCCTCTGGGACTTAGTTGACCTTGGAAGACAAGGAATAAAACTGTCCCTTTAAATTCCTTTTGACCAGATTAGCATGGACTTTTAAGTATGATCATTAAATATCCAAGGGGGTCAGTTGCACGGGTCTTGTACATTTAATTGCTGTGTAGTACATAGATAAAGCTTGAACAAAAACCCAAACATTTTTGAATAAACATTAACTGAAGATATTTACCATCACAGGTTAACTAGGCACAGCCCGGGAAAGGAATTTAAAAACAGTTTTCTTAGGTCCATCTCAAACGAAGGCTCTTCTATTACAGACAGAAGTAGTCTCCTTCCTTTTCCAAGTTGCTATCCCCTGATTTACAGATTTCAGAAGGAAAGCAGGGGTCATATCACATACCAATGAACAGAAAATAAGCTGGTCAGGATTTAGATCGAGCTTCATGATTTTTAATCTTTTATTTTTTAATACTATGAGACATAACATTTACACCAAACGAAGGCTCTTCTATTACAGACAGAAGTAGTCTCCTTCCTTTTCCAAGTTGCTATCCCCTGATTTACAGATTTCAGAAGGAAAGCAGGGGTCATATCACATACCAATGAACAGAAAATAAGCTGGTCAGGATTTAGATCGAGCTTCATGATTTTTAATCTTTTATTTTTTAATACTATGAGACATAACATTTACACAAATTTATCATTTATTGTGAGTTTACTAAGCAATTTATATTTATTCCTTTATATATAAATATATAGAGAGATGAACAATTATCTTAGATATATTTTTATAATGTATAAACTGAGATGTTTTTGTAAGTCTTGAAACAGGTTTGTTTTTTTTTTTCGGTCTTTTTGAGACAGGGTCTCCCTGTAGCCCCAGCTGTCCTGAAACTCACTATGTAGACCAGGCTGGCCCTGAACTCACAGAGATCCACCTGCCTTCGCCCTCCCGAAGGCTGGGATTAAAGGCGTGTGCCACCACGCCTGGCTTGAAGCAGGTTTTAAATGACCAATTCTCCTTTAATTGTTTAGAGATGTTTTGCATAGGCTTGGAAAATGTTTATTTTATATAAAACATATCTAAACACAGAGATAAATTGCACCCTGGAGCAGAAGTAATCTTTTTTTTTTTTGGTCTCTTTGTTTTTGAGACAGGATCTCCCTGTAGCCCCAGCTGGCCTGGAACTTGGGTATGTAGACCAGGCTGGCCTTGAACTCACAGAGATCTGCCTGCCTTTGCCTCCCGAGTGCTGGGACTAAAGGCATGTGCCACTAGGCCTGGCTTATTATTTTTTTTAAATAATTGTTTTCTTAGTAGTAAACATAAGTCTACCTAGTCACAACAGTCACATGAAATACTGTGGTTAGTCATAATGTTGTGACAAACTAGTTTTTTTGTTTTTGTTTTATTTATTTTTCTTTTTTATTATTTTTATTTTATATGTATATTGCCTGCATGTAGGTAAGTGCACCCATGTTGTGCAATGCCTGTGGAGGACAGAAGAGGCTGTCAGATCCCCTGGAACTTGTCCTCTTCTGCCTCCATGGACACCAGGCAAGCACGAGGTACACATACATACATGCAGGCAAAACACTCATACAGACAAAAATCTTTAAAAAAGGCCTCAGCTGGGCATGGTGGTGCATGCCTTTAATCCCAGCACTCGGGAGGCAGAGGCAGGTGGATCTCTGTGAGTTCAAGCCAGCATGGTCTACATAGTGAGTTCCAGGACAGAGTTGTATATATATATATATATGACTCAGAAATGGCTGTGCTGAACAGAGCTATACGCACTGATGCTAGACATAAGCACACAGCACACAGGGGCAGAGGAGCAGCATGCCACGTCGGTGGGGCTGTCTGTCTGTGACAGCAACGACTTGGGCCCTGAGTGCCCTTTTGCTTCCTATGAGGAAGAAGGGATGGGGAACGACTGTGAAGGAAACAAACACAAAGTCCCATCGCTGCCCAGCGTCTACGAAGACACAAGACAGAACAGTTGTGCGTTCATTCTCAGAGATGTCTAGAGGTTGTTCACTGCATACATAAGAGCACATAGTAATTTTTAGAAAATAAAACAGACATAATAAAGTTTAAAAGTAGTTATTCTGAACATGATGTAGTTGCCTCATTTTGTCTTAGGCTGTTCTCTTAGAGGCAAGAGATAGGCTCAGGCCATCTTAGGAATCAGTTCTGAACCAAGTGCCAGAGTATGGTGAGTGGGGATTTTCAAAAGGGCCTCTAGCCTGGGAAACAGAAGCGCAGCTGCCACGTGGCCATCTCCAGGAGCCTGGGGAGCTCTCCCCGGTTTCAGAGATCTCCATTCAAGCCAAACCAGGATTCCTGGTTTCAGTTGCTGACGGGAATTTTAGGAATAGCTAGTATAAGGGTAGACTTAAGCATGAGAGTTAAAGGCAAAAGAGTTGCTCCAGGGGAGAAAAGTACAAGATACATCCAAGCCAGCAGAGCTTCCCCGAAAGAAACACCCCCACCCCAAACAGGCCACATCTGCCTGCATACAGAGCCCCGCTGCAGGAAACAGAGGATGAAGGACAAGGCCAGAGGATGAACAGGAAGACCAGTCCAGAATTCATTTCCAACTCTGAAGAGGAGTTAACATATAAATCACACCTACAGCCAGCTGGAGTTTGGTTTTCTCAAACCGTTTTTCAGGACTTTAGAGGTCTGAAAGCAACACAAACCAGACTGAATGTCAAAACCAAAACACATCCAAAGCAAGCAAACAAAAGAGATACCTTAAAACAAACACTTTGAAAGCAAACCCAAACCAAAAGGGAGCTACCAAATAAGATCCTTAAACAACCAGCTCAGATACTGCTTGGCATAAACAAGTAGCACTTAAAATTTTTGTGAAACACTTAATAGACCTGGAGACATTGTCTAATAAATGTAAAGGTGTTTAGGGTACCCAAGTCTATAAGACCTTTGACTGCATCCTCAAAATACCTATATTTATAAATCTGCACGTGTAATTTAATTAGGCATGCCAAAATAGTTTTATGCACTAAACTAATAGTTTTATGCACAATAAAAGGATGAAAAGAGGGGCTGGAGAGATGGCTCAGAGGTTAAGAAGACCCGGGTTCGAACCCCAGCACCCACAAGGCAGCTAACAACTGTCCATAACTCCAGTTCCAGGGGATCTGACGGCCTCTTCTGTCCTCCAGGCGCTGCACGACACGGTGCACTTACCTACACGCAGGCAGTACACGCACACACATAAATAAAGATTTAAAAAAAGAATGAGAAGAAACTGAAGTGGCCGGTTTGTTTGTTTTGACGGAAACAACATATGAAGACAGTTATCAGAGCCACACGTGACAGAATGACGTGAGATCTCAACACATGCGAAAACGTATAGACATACATGACATAGTTACATGCAATCTCAAACAACACATGGAAAACGATTATTATAGACACACAATGACATAATTACACGAAAACTAGGTGCACCCAAAACACAATAATGAAGGAGTTTGGCCAGGAGAATCATTTGCAAGTAGGCACTCACCTTTTAAATCTGGGTGGGAGCAGAACACTTCCTCCATGATCTCCTCCTGGCTACAGGACGGTTCTCCCTCCTCTTCTGGGAAATATGAAGCTGGGTTTTAGGGTGCAAGTAGCCTCTGTTCGGACTCGGGGATTCTTCCCCAGCATGGCCTGCTATCAAGCCACTTGGACTTCATAGAAAGTTTTGAATTTGGAAGGGTTTATCCTAATGCCATTGTGCTGGATAGCTTTAGTGTCAACTTGACACACCTGGGTTGAGGGAGCCTCAATAGGGGAATTTCCTCTATTGGACTGGCCTGTGGCCATGTCTGTGGGGCATGTTCTTGATTACTGAGTGATGGT
>NW_008357641.1:665997-673727 GCF_000622305.1 Nannospalax galili
CACCTTAATATAAGCCCACGAAATGGGCAAGATAGAACTGGAGCCCCATGGGGCTGCGCTGACAGTCCCCACAGGCCAGGTGTCCACATTTGGCTTTATGGAAATGATGGGATGACTGGGCAGAAATGGGGCGAGATGCTTCTTCCTGTATTGTTTTTTAAAATGCACATTGAAAAGATGCAAAAAGATACAATTGAACCAAATAGGCAAGTTCTGGGCCGTCTCTGACAGCTGAAGGGACCTCACACCTCTAGGGGACAAGAAACAAGGAAAGAACCAAAGAAAGGTTCTTTCACTTCCTTCCTTCCTCCTCTACAGCCTCCAGTACCCAACAGCTTACCCAAGAACAATGGTGGAGGATTTGGTAGAGGCAGGAAGGCCCTCATAGCATCCCTCATACCCCTTCCACCCCATCTACTGAGCTGCTGATGAGAAGATGCCCCAGGAGCTCTACCTGAAGGCCAACACAGGAAAACCAACCACTCAATACATACCCGCTGATGAAGCACCTGGGACTGGAATGCTCTATAAAAAATATTCCAGTTCTGACCCCTAATATGGAAGTAAAGCTCCATGCTCATTACTGTTAAGCTGTGCCGGATAGGTTTAATGTCAATTTGACACACCTGGGTTTAGGGAGCCTCAACTGGGGAATTGCCTCCATAAGACTGGTCTGTGGCCATGTCTATGGGACATCTTCTTGATTATTGAGTGATGTAGTCCACTGTGGGTGGTGCCACCCCTGGGCAGGTGGGCCTATGTTGCACAAGAAAGCAGGCCGAACGGGGGCCAGGGGAGCAAGCCAGTAAGCAGTGTTCCTCCATGGCCTGTGCTCCGGCTCCTGCCTCCAGGTTCCTGCCCTGAATTTCCTGCCTTGGGCTCCCTGATGAACTGTGACCTGGTAGAGGTTCCTGCCCTGAATTCCTACCTTGGTCTCCCTGATGAACAGTGACCTGGGAGAGTTTCCTGCCCTGAATTCCTTCCTTGGGTTCCCTGATGAACTGTGACCTGGTAGATGTAAGACAAATAAACCCTTTCCTTCCCAAGTTGGTATTGGTCAGAGTATTTTATCACATCAATGAAGAACAAACTAAGACAGCCATAATCTCCTACATAGCCTAGTTTAAAGTTGTCCAGGTGGAACCATTACTTTTACATTCACATAGAGTTTAAGACTTTTATTCCTTAGTTATTCTCATTAAATTCCTTTTCTACCGAAATGGGGCCTCAGAATCACATCAAGGTTTAATCGTGGTTCTCTTTCCTAAAGGTGCCAGCACCTCAATATCATGAAGTTTAATTGTGGTCCCCTTTCCTTCCTGACTGGAGGCCAGCACCATCTTGGAATCACATCAAGACTCTGTATGCAGCCTCCTATGGGGGATCAGCCCTTGCTGGCTTCTACCTGTCTACCCTGGGGGGGTATCCTTTTATTACCTGATCTGGGCATCCATTCTGAGTCTCTGTCTTGCTTCACCTGGTAAGAGGCTCTGGTCCTGGGCTATGTGGCTCTTTCGGGCCTCCTGGAAGGAGACCTGGGGAAGGAAACCTTTGGGTGTGCACACTTCTCTGTTCTAGGGGTTGAGGGGGCTGCAGGGCCCAGGAGAAGCAGCTTCTATTATCAAGAAGGGGTATGGCGGTTTGATCTCATGGGAGCCTCCAGAAATGTTATGAAAAATCAGGAGAGATCAGTAGCCAAAGTCAGGTGAGGAGAAGTTTATTCTACGCTAGCAGGACTGACACACAGATCATTCCATAAAGAGACCAGCCCCTTGCTCCAGTTTTTGGGGACCTTTATACTCATATGTAGGGAATGCAAGCAAAGGGCAAATAGCACATATGCATAGGTAGGTGGTTTACATATGGTAGCTTATGGTCACAAAGGTTACAGGAATGTGGCCCTTTTGGAAAACAAAGACTTCTATCCTGGATAACCTCAGGAGGTGGGGGAAGATCCCACTCATCTCCCTCATTTCTATTTCCTATCAGGACTTTCCTGCTCCAAAGTTCTTAGCAACCATCCCCAGGGTTTCATTGCCCTCACATTGTAAGAGCTTTTAGCAACCGTCTGATGTGCTTTTTTATTTCCACTGTACAAGGAACTGGAGTCCTTCAGACCAGCTCTTGGCCACCTCTTCCAGAAGTCTCCGGATTTGCTCTGGACTCAAACCTGTGTCTTCTGATTTTGGCTTTTGTGTGGGTCAGAACTGCTAAGCTGGCTCCCCATGGGAATTCTGACCTTCAGACTGTACTACCCAGCCCTCCCAGTCCCTCCATGCAGTGGAGTAGAAAAAGCCCAAGAGAGAAGATGGTGAGGAGGGGCTTTGAGAAAGGAAAATATTTTGGTTCTCAGGAGGCGAGAAAATTGCCTGATTTCCAACCGATTAGGAGTAATTAACCCTTCGCAAGGCAGTAATTAAGTCTGTGCTGCTGAAGCCTAATTAGAAGCCTTAGAGGCTCAGTGCCCTCCCCAGACATACCAGCAGGCTTGGGGACAGCACTGGTTTCCCTCTAGGCTTGGGGAGACCCTCAACCTGCTGGTAACTCCTACTCCCAGGTAGGGACAGGAGCAGTGTTGGTGGAATCAGGTCATTTATCTGCATAGTCCTTTTTGGGAACACACAAGGAGATTTTACTGTTGGGGTCTGCAATGTGGAGCTGGGAACAAGTTCCAGGGGCCCAGTGTTTTTTATGCTTTTTGAGACAGAGTATCACTGTGTAGCTCAGGTTGGCCTCAAACTCAAGACTCTCCTGGTTCAGCCTCCTGAGTGAAGAGATTGCAGGCATGTGCCACCGCACCTGGCAGCCCAGCCCCAGGTCGAGGTGAGGGAGCTGGTGACACAGGCTACCCCAAGGAAGATAGGGAGTTGCCAGAGGTGCGGGCTTCAGAAAGGACAGCAACAAGACACCTGATCAGCTACACAGGCAGTTCAAGGTGGGACATGCTTCAGCCCCTTAGTGTAAAAAGGAAGCCAGGCATTAGTCCCAGAGTAGAGCTGCCGGTATAGCCACGGGGCTCCTAGGGACGGAGACCAACTGAAGGGCGAGGAAGAGACTCTGATGGCTGGGCCCATAGTACAGCTCTTGGCTGACTGGGGTCAATAGGGTCACATAAGCCAGGGTGTGACCCATACCTGTTACTCCAGGCACAAGGGGCATTGCAGTTAATGCCTGCCTGTCTACAGAATTAGACCAGTTTGGGCAATTTAGTGAGAGTCTGTCTCAAAATAAGAGAAACAAACAAGCAAAAAAGTTCTGGGTAGGGTGATTGCCTGGCATGCACGAAGGCTTTGTTCAATACCCAGTAGCAGAAAATAAATTTTTAAATTTTGTTTTAATTTTTGAAGGGTAAGCAAGCAGGGTTTACTGAAGAGTAACATCTCCAAACTCAAAAGGGTCTCATCTAGCCAAGGCTAGCCTAAAATTTACTGTGTAGATGAAGATGACCCTGAACTCCTGATTCTACAGCCTCCTCTTCCAGGTGTGTGCTATACAACCAACCAACAACAACCAAAACAAACAAAAAACATGGTCCAGAGGCAGAGACAGCCAGATCTCTGTGAGTTTGAGGCCAGCCTGGTCTACATAGTAATTTCCAGACCAGTGAGGTCTATACAGTGAAACCCTGTTTCAAAGGGAAAAAAGGGTCAGGGGCTGGAGAGATGACTCAGCAGTTAAGAGCACTGGCTGCTCTTGCAGAAGACCCAGGTTTGGTTCTCAGCACCCACATGGCAGCTCACAAACATTCTTAACTCCAGTTCCAGAGGATCTGAGGCTCTCTTCTGGTCTTCATGAGCATTGCATGCATGTGGTATACCTGTGTCTGTTCAGCCACACACTTACACATTAAAATTTTTTTTTAATCAATCTTTTTAAAGGTATTTAAAAATATTTTACTTGCTGGGCATGGAGGCGCACGCCTTTAATCCCAGCACTCGGGAGACAGAGGCAGGCGGATCTCTGTGAGTTCAAGGCCAGCCTGGTCTACATAGTGAGTTCTAGGACAGCTGGGGCTACAGGGAGACTCTGTCTCAAAAAGACAAAAAAAAAAATTTTTTTTATACATTCTTTTTTAAATTTCATGTGTATGAGTATATTGCCTTCACATATTAAGCGCGCCCGTGTCGGGCAATGCCCACAGAGGTCAGAAGAGGGCATCAGATTCCCTTGGAACTAGCTGAATGTGGGTGCTAGAAATGGAACCAGGGTCCTCTGCAAGAGAGGTCAGTGCTCTTAGCTGCTGAGCCATCTCTCTAGTCCCAGAAATCAATCTTTTTAAAAAGGTCATAGACAAAGGTGGAAGACACTGAGATTTATGGGTGTGTGAGCTGGACCCACTGTGGGTGGCATGACACCTGGGTGGGGGCCAAGTGGTGGTAGCGGGTGTTTCTTCTCTTAGGATGTAATTCCTGAAGGGAAATGAGTCAGATTTCTGTCCTAAAGGGGTCTTGCTACCATTCCACCTAGGGGCAGGAAGTTAATCAAATCAGGGAAAGAGGGTCATTGATAAAAACCAAAGTTTGCAAACTTCCAGAATCTTCATGGAGACAAAGACTTGGGGGCCTTTTCTCCTTCTTCTGGCTGACTGGTCCATACCAGTTTCGTGGAGGCCATCTTGGGTTTTTTGTTGTTTTTTTTTTTTTATCTTTTTGAGACAGGGTCCCCCTCCAGCCCCAGCTGACCTGGACCTTGCTATGTAGCCCAGGCTGGCCTCAATCTCACAGAGCTTCGCCTGCCTCTGCCTCCTGAGTGCTGGGATTAAAGGTGTGCATCACCACACCCAGAGGGGCTTTTAATTTTAAAACTTTTATTATTTTAATTTTATGTGGATCAATGTTTTGACTGTATGGACGTATACTTCATGCACACCTGGTGCCCTCTGGCTTTGAAGGAGAGTCTTTCTTTGTGTCTGAGTGAGTGTATGTGTATATTTCTTTTTTAAAAAGTTTTCTTTATTTTTTTTCCTTCTGCATTTTAATTCTTTAATTGGCAGAGAAAATGAACCTGATAGGTGCCCCTAGCCAGTGATACCACTTACCTGGCCTCCCAGCTGTGGCTGCCCTGATCTCTTTTATAAGACCTCACTAACCTTGAGCTCTTTTCTGTGCAAGGGCCTTTGCACTTGCTATGCCCAACTAGAAAGCTTTAACCCAATCTGTGTGTGTGTGTGTGTGTGTGTGTCTGTGTGTGTGTCTGTGTCTGTCTGTGTCTGTGTCTGTGTCTGTGTCTGTCTGTGTGTGTGTCTGTGTCTGTCTGTGTCTGTGTCTGTGTCTGTGTCTGTCTGTGTGTGTGTCTGTGTCTGTCTGTGTCTGTGTCTGTGTCTGTGTCTGTCTGTGTGTGTGTCTGTGTCTGTCTGTGTCTGTGTCTGTGTCTGTGTCTGTCTGTGTGTGTGTCTGTGTCTGTCTGTGTCTGTGTCTGTGTCTGTGTCTGTCTGTGTGTGTGTCTGTGTCTGTCTGTGTCTGTGTCTGTGTCTGTGTCTGTCTGTGTGTGTGTCTGTGTCTGTCTGTGTCTGTGTCTGTGTCTGTGTCTGTCTGTGTGTGTGTCTGTGTCTGTCTGTGTCTGTGTCTGTGTCTGTGTCTGTCTGTGTGTGTGTCTGTGTCTGTCTGTGTCTGTGTCTGTGTCTGTGTCTGTCTGTGTGTGTGTCTGTGTCTGTCTGTGTCTGTGTCTGTGTCTGTGTCTGTCTGTGTGTGTGTCTGTGTCTGTCTGTGTCTGTGTCTGTGTCTGTGTCTGTCTGTGTGTGTGTCTGTGTCTGTCTGTGTCTGTGTCTGTGTCTGTGTCTGTCTGTGTGTGTGTCTGTGTCTGTCTGTGTCTGTGTCTGTGTCTGTGTCTGTCTGTGTGTGTGTCTGTGTCTGTCTGTGTCTGTGTCTGTGTCTGTGTCTGTCTGTGTGTGTGTCTGTGTCTGTCTGTGTCTGTGTCTGTGTCTGTGTCTGTCTGTGTGTGTGTCTGTGTCTGTCTGTGTCTGTGTCTGTGTCTGTGTCTGTCTGTGTGTGTGTCTGTGTCTGTCTGTGTCTGTGTCTGTGTCTGTGTCTGTCTGTGTGTGTGTCTGTGTCTGTCTGTGTCTGTGTCTGTGTCTGTGTCTGTCTGTGTGTGTGTCTGTGTCTGTCTGTGTCTGTGTCTGTGTCTGTGTCTGTCTGTGTGTGTGTCTGTGTCTGTCTGTGTCTGTGTCTGTGTCTGTGTCTGTCTGTGTGTGTGTCTGTGTCTGTCTGTGTCTGTGTCTGTGTCTGTGTCTGTCTGTGTGTGTGTCTGTGTCTGTCTGTGTCTGTGTCTGTGTCTGTGTCTGTCTGTGTGTGTGTCTGTGTCTGTCTGTGTCTGTGTCTGTGTCTGTGTCTGTCTGTGTGTGTGTCTGTGTCTGTCTGTGTCTGTGTCTGTGTCTGTGTCTGTCTGTGTGTGTGTCTGTGTCTGTCTGTGTCTGTGTCTGTGTCTGTGTCTGTCTGTGTGTGTGTCTGTGTCTGTCTGTGTCTGTGTCTGTGTCTGTGTCTGTCTGTGTGTGTGTCTGTGTCTGTCTGTGTCTGTGTCTGTGTCTGTGTCTGTCTGTGTGTGTGTCTGTGTCTGTCTGTGTCTGTGTCTGTGTCTGTGTCTGTCTGTGTGTGTGTCTGTGTCTGTCTGTGTCTGTGTCTGTGTCTGTGTCTGTCTGTGTGTGTGTCTGTGTCTGTCTGTGTCTGTGTCTGTGTCTGTGTCTGTCTGTGTGTGTGTCTGTGTCTGTCTGTGTCTGTGTCTGTGTCTGTGTCTGTCTGTGTGTGTGTCTGTGTCTGTCTGTGTCTGTGTCTGTGTCTGTGTCTGTCTGTGTGTGTGTCTGTGTCTGTCTGTGTCTGTGTCTGTGTCTGTGTCTGTCTGTGTGTGTGTCTGTGTCTGTCTGTGTCTGTGTCTGTGTCTGTGTCTGTCTGTGTGTGTGTCTGTGTCTGTCTGTGTCTGTGTCTGTGTCTGTGTCTGTCTGTGTGTGTGTCTGTGTCTGTCTGTGTCTGTGTCTGTGTCTGTGTCTGTCTGTGTGTGTGTCTGTGTCTGTCTGTGTCTGTGTCTGTGTCTGTGTCTGTCTGTGTGTGTGTCTGTGTCTGTCTGTGTCTGTGTCTGTGTCTGTGTCTGTCTGTGTGTGTGTCTGTGTCTGTCTGTGTCTGTGTCTGTGTCTGTGTCTGTCTGTGTGTGTGTCTGTGTCTGTCTGTGTCTGTGTCTGTGTCTGTGTCTGTCTGTGTGTGTGTCTGTGTCTGTCTGTGTCTGTGTCTGTGTCTGTGTCTGTCTGTGTGTGTGTCTGTGTGTGTGTGTGTCTGTGTCTGTGTCTGTGTCTGTGTTTCGTGGGATTGCAACCCAGAGTTTCACACATGCTAGGCAAGCCATGGAGCATGG
Organism: Nannospalax galili; assembly: GCF_000622305.1. Lineage (NCBI taxonomy): Eukaryota > Metazoa > Chordata > Mammalia > Rodentia > Spalacidae > Nannospalax > Nannospalax galili. The sequence goes on from NW_008357641.1 coordinate 673,336, forward strand.
GCCACACCCTCAGCTGGGGCTCAGGGCTTTACACTCTCCAGCCCTCAGCACAAGCCTCAGTCCTCAGAATCCTCTTCAGTTCAGTCTGGCTCTTCAGTCAGGATTGCATAATTTCACCCTTTGCCTTTCTGGTCTTTGCCCCTCCTCCTCTGTCCTGGTGGTACACGTACCCCATCTTCAAGTACTCAGAAACAAAGGCTGGTTTAAATGTTCCGTTCCCTGTCTTTTCTGACCCCACAATAGCGCAGGCACACAGTAGGTGCCCAATAAATGTCTGTTGCATGAATGCATAGGCAATTCTGGCTGAGAAAAGCGGCCTTTGCAGAAAAATTTCATAAACGTGAGCTGTTTCTAAAACCACCTGCATTGGGGGTAGGGCTGGCCTGAAGAGG
>NW_008357641.1:675541-683220 GCF_000622305.1 Nannospalax galili
TGCAGGCGGAGGCGGTGCAGGCGACCCACTTCTGCGGCTGGTGCTCGCACCTCGGCTGGGCGACCCACAGGTGGCGCTCGCCTCCCGCTGCCGAGGCCACAGCTGCGGCGCCGCCGGGGTAGCTAGTGCGGTGAGGGTTCGGCGGTGACCGCAGACTTCGCCCTCCTCTGTCTCCGAGAGCACCCGGCCCGGATTCCCACGCCCGGCCCGGGGACCCTGTTTGGCGCTCACTTCCTGGTTGCGAAGGCTTTGATCGCCGGGCGGGGGTTTGGGAGGCGAGGAGAGTGGGACACAAGGGAGCCCCTGTCCTCGCGTCCCTCCTGTTGGGTCCCAAAGTAGCTAGCTATTCCCAGCCTGTGAGAGTGGGGGCGCGCTTACTAGCTGATGCCCTTTTTTAGCCTGCACAGCCAGGCTTGGGGTTGGAGGGTTCCTAGGTGCGCATGCATGGAACAGTGATCAACGAATTGTACAGATCAAGAAACAGGCTCAGGAAGACCACACGTGGCTCGCTCAGGTTTCTGAACCCAGCAAGTAGGATGGGTATGGAGACCGGATATGAGACCTGGCTTCAGAGTCGGTTCCTTTAAAAATAAATTTTACCCTGACAACCTGAGTTTGAGGTCCAGAACCCACATAAGAGTGGGAGGAGAGCCGGGCGTGATGGCGCACGCCTTTAGTCCCAGCACTAGGGAAGCAGAGGCAGGTGGATCTCTGTGGGTTCAAGGCCAGCCTGGTCTACATAGTTCCAGGACAGCTGGGGCTACAGGGAGACCCTGTCTCAAAAAGACCCCCCCCAAAAAAAAAGTGGGAGGAGAGACCCGACCCCACAAAGTTGTCTTTTGGTCTTCACAAAACACATGCTATGTCGAGTGTATCCCAACCCAAGTAACACATTTTATTTATTATTTATTATATTGTATATGTTATGTAATATATTGTTAACTGTACATGCTCGATCCCCAGCATTGCACGAAGCAGACGGCGGGGGCACACGCTCATCCCAGAAGGTGGAGGGCGAAGGATGAAGCGTTCGAGGCTACGTTGGAAGCTTCAGGGCGGCAAGGCGGTCCACCTGCTGGGCAGGAGCACAAGCCCACGCACGGACCCGCCTCTGCGGACCAGCTCTCGCTGTTTGGTTCTCGTACTTCGGGCTCGGGGTCCGGCGCACTGGGGTTCAGGTGTGGACTCCCCCGGGCATCCACGCAGGGGTGCCCCTGCCCCGCGAGGCCGTCTGAGCCTGTCTGGCTAAGCGCTCCACGAGCCCACCCCGTGACTACAGCGGGCTGTGTGTATGTTTGGTGCGCCAGTGCCAGTGTGTTTGTCTGCTGTGCATGTGTTTGCGTCTGTAGACGAGAGTGTGCCTGTCTTTGTTTATCCTTCTGCTCTGTCTCCGCGAACGTGGGGGAAACTTCTGTTTTTAATCAGCGGCCAGGGAAATGTCTTGCTGCTACATTAGCAACTGTGCTATTAATTGGATGCATAGAAGTTGATTTTTCCCTGAATTCCCTGAGGTTATAGTAGAGGGTTTCTGTCTAAAACCCTTCCAGAGGAGTGGCTTCCAGTCCTGTTCTTTGTGTGCCTAGGAGGGAAACTGAGGCACAAAGTGACTGCAGAGGATGGCCAGAAAAAGGGGGAGAATATTTACTACACACCAATTACATGCAAGTGTTTCACTGCCCTAAACACTTCTTGAGCTGGGTGTGATGACACACACCTGCCATCCAGGCACTCAGGAGGCTGAGGCAAGAGGATAGCGAGTTCCAGGACAGCCTGGGCTAGGGAGTGAGAGTCTGTCTCAAATTTTAAAACAATTTATAAATCTTATTTTAATGTTTTATTTATTATTTTTATTTTATGTGTATGAGTGTATTGTCTTTATGTAAGTTCACACTTGTCATGCAATGACCACGGAGGTCAGAAGGGGGAGTCAGATCCCCTGAAACCAGAGTTACTGACAGTTGTTTGCTGCTGGGTGGGTGCTGGGAATCAAAACCTGAGTCCTCTGCAAGAGCAGCCAGTGGTCTTAGCTACTGAGCCATCTCTCCAGCCCCCTTTAGTTTATTTTGAGACAGGGTCTCACTGTGTAGCTCAAACTTGAGCTCATCCTCCTGCCTCAGCCTACCAAGTCCTTGGTTACAGATGTGAATTACTATACCTGGCTTCAAAATAAAGTGTTTTTTTGTTTTTTTTCTTTTTTGAGACAGGTCTTCCTATAGCTACAGCAGGCCTGGAACTCACTATGTAGACCAGGCTGGCCTTGAACTCACAGAGATCTGCCTGCCTCTGCCTCCCAAGTGCTGGGACTATAGGCATGCGCCACCATGCCTGACAATTCTTTTTATTTTTGAAGACAGAGTTTCAGCATGTAGCCCAGGGCCCAGGTTGGCTCAACTTCATTGTAGTTCTCCTGCCCCAGCTTCCCTAGAGTTGGGCTAACAGGTGTGTACCACCTAGGACCGGCCTGACAACTACAATTGAAGCTCCATGATGCCGGGCTTGTCTGTGCCTCAGATTTCCCCTTCTCATCACCACCAGTCCCAGCAGAACAGCCTTTGGTATGTGAAGAGCCTGTGTTGCTTGGCATAATGCCAAGTTTCTTGGGCTTTCCTCCCATGGATATTTCAGGCCCAAAGGGGCTGGCTGAATCTGTGAATGGAGAGATCAATTAGCATTAATTAATAAGCGCTGTGGGGCAAGCGCCATGTCTGTGGCAGATCCCCAAGCTGTGGAGGACCTCAGGGCTGATGTAGGTCCCTGGTATGTGGCAGCTGGGACCTGAGGTCCTGGCCAGGGTCAAGAGTAGGCCCATGGGTGACATCACTTCAGCTTAAGCTTTCAGACACTCAAGCTGGGAGGCTGGGTTGCAATCTGTCTCCCTGTGACTAAGATAGACTGCTTGCAGCCGAGCATTGTTCTTCCCACCTGCTGGGAGGTAGAACCTGAGGTCCCACCAAAGGGTCACCAATACCCCACGAAGAGTCAAGCTCTTAGGCAAGTTGCCTCCCCATTCCCTGCCTCCGTTTCCCCCATCTATTCCATGAGGGTCATTTCTGTGTTGTGGTCACTGGGAAAAATAAATGACCCTGTGGGTTTCATGTCACTTACATAGTGACACAAGAAAGTTGGTGATCCAGATGTTAGGGGTTGGCTCTGGTGCACCAGCTGTGTGTTCTGAAATGGGCTCCCTGTAACTGGCTAGCAGTTTCCTGCAAAGTGGGGCCTTTTCTGATACAAAGTTCATGGAATTGTTACAAAGATGAAATAAAATGTCCTTAAAATGCTCACAAGTGATCTGGTTGAGTATACAGTGAATGTCAGCAGGAAGGGGGCAGACCAACTGGAATTGTGCTAAAGATTAGAAGTGTGGGGCTGGGAAGGTGGCTTTGTGTCCCCAGCTCAGATCTCCAGTACCCACAAGAAGCCAGACACCATAAATCACACCTGTAATTCCAGTACTCCTAGGAACTATGGGAGGTGGAGACAGGACAATCTTCAGAAGCTCTGGGCCAGCCACCCAGGTGTAAGGTGTGGCAAAGAGGAAATGCTGTCTCAAAGGAGGTGGAAGGTCCTCAAGGACCAACACCTGAGCTTGTCCTCTGCCCTCCACACATGTGCACCTATAGTCACACATGCAAGACAAGTGTGAGGTTTTCAAGGCAGAAAAATGTTTGGTCTGACAAAGGTTTACAGGATCTCACAATGTAGCCCAGGCTGGCTTCAACTTGTGATTCTCCTGCTTCAGCCTTCAAATGCCAGGATTATAGGCATATACCACTATGCCCAATTTAATATTTATTTATTTATTTATATTTTGCAGTACTGTCGATGAGCTCAGGACTGAAAAAGTGAGGCCAGCATGCTGCCACTCAGCCGCATCCAAAGCCCCAAAGTGAGGTTGATACATCTCCTCGAGCAAATAGAGTAGTAGCATCCTTGGTGGATCCACAGAGCATGGCACTGAGCTGAGTCAGATGAGAAAACTCGGCAGTAAAGGCACTGGCCACCAAGCCTGATGACCTGAGTTTGATCCCTGAGACTCAAATGATGAACCAACTCCACAGGTTGTCCTCTGAGCCCCACAAGTATACCATGGCATGTGTGGTGCACATAGAATAAGTAAATAAAAATATATTAAACTATTGTTTTTGTTTTGTTTTTTGGTCTTTTTTGAGACAGTTTCTCCCTATAGCCCCAGTTGGTCTTGAACTCACAGAGATCCGCCTGCCTCTGCTTCTGGGAGCCACCACACCTGACAATAAACTTTTAAAGATATGCTTAAGTGTTAACCATTGCCACCTGTGAGTGAGACCTTCTTTGGAAATAGGGACACAGGGTTAGAAATAGAAATAGAGACAATGGGTTTTTTGTTTGTTTGTTTGTTTTGGTTTGTTTTTTTTGAGACTGTGTAGCCCTGGCTTGTCTAGAACTCACTATGTTGATTGGTGTGGCCTCCAACTCACAGAGATCCACCTGCCTCTGCCTCCAGAGTGCTTGAACTAAACCATGGGTCACATGTTCCACTTAGAGACAGTTTTTTAAGACAAGGAAAGGGATCCAGAGAATGACTGTGAGATAGTGACCAAGAGGAGACGGAAAAGCATCAGAGCCCAAGCCTCACGATCCCCTGTGGGCCATTTATATAGCCCTGCCTCTCCCACATTTGTATAGTAAGGGCTTTTTCCGAGCATGCTCTGTTGCCTGAAGCCCAGGTGGGGAAGGAGTTCCAGTATTGGCCAACTAGCTTGTTTCATTTTTCAAAAGATTTATATATTTATCTGTGTGTGTTCACAAGTATGCATGTTTCTGTGTGCAGAGGCCAGAAGTGGGGGTCAGGCAGGTGCCCTCCTCTAGCACTCCCTGCCTATTCCTTTGAAGCAGGGTCCCTCCCTGAGCTTGGGGATTGTGTTTTCTCAACCAGGCTGGAAGCCAGCAAGTCTTTGCCCCTGCTTAGAGCTGGAGTTATAAGCATGCACAGGATGCCTGGCTTGTTACAAGAGTGCTGGGATATGAACTCTAGACCTTATGATTGTGCAGCAAATATTCTTAACTGATGACCTATCTCTCCATTCCCTCATAAAATTTTCATTATTATTGTGTGCATGGTGTGTGTATGTGTGTACACGCACATCTGCCATGGTACATGTGTGGAGGTCAGAGGATAACTTTGTGGTATTGGTTTTCTCCTTTATGTGGGTTCCACCTTTATGTGGTTTTTAGGGATGGAACTTAAGTCATCAGGCTTATGCACAAGCATGTGCATCACACCCCTCATATGTTAATTCTCTTTTTTGAGACAGGATCTCATTATGACTCTGTATGGCCTAGAACTCACTATGTAGACCAAGCTGGCCTCTTACAGAGATCTACCTGCCTCTGCCTCCTGAGTGCTGGCACTAAAGGTGTGCGCCACCACAGGAGTTATGATATTCATCCTGATGCCTCTTTCTCCAGTCTCTACTTTCTTGCCTGTCCTAGTTTGCTCTCTGTTGCTGTAATAAACACAATGCCCAAAAGCAACTTGGGGAGGAATGGGTTTATTTCAGCTAACAGGTTACAATCCATCCTTGAGGCAAGCCAAGGCAGGAGCTCAAACAGGAACCTAAGGCAGAGGCCATAAAGGAACATGGCTTACTGATTTGCTCTCAGACTCATATTCAGCTATCTTTTTAAATTAATTAACTATTTTTATGTGTATGATTGTTATGCCTACATGTGTGTAAGTGTACCCATGTCATGCAGTGCCTTCAGAGGACAGAAGAGGGCTGCAACTGGAGTTAAAGACAATTGTTAGCTGCCATGTGGGCGCCAAGATTTGATCCTGGGTCTTCTGCAAGAAAAGCCAGTGCTCTTAACCCCTGAGCCATCTCTCTAGCCCCCCAGCTATCTTTCTTGTACAGGCCTGGCCCACCTGTCCATGGATGGTACCGCCCACCATGGACTGGGTTCTCCAGCATCAATTAACAACCAAAAAAAAAAAAAAATACTCCACAGACAAGCCCATGGGCTGGTCTGAGAGAAGAAATTCCTCAGTTGAGTTTCCCTCTTTCCAGGTGTGTCAAATTGACAACCGAGACCAGCCATCACAAGTCCACACAACTGAGATCAGCCATCACAAGTCCACACGACTGAGATCAGCCATCACAAGTCAACACAGACAAATCACTGTTAAACTATAACCTTTCATTGTTCCCATACTAATATCATAATATAAAATACAGTACAACTTTAAAAGTCCCACAGTCTTTAAAAATTTCAACGTTTTGAAAGTCTCTTATGCTGGACATGGTGGAACACACCTTTAATCCCAGTACTCAGGAGGCAGAAGCAGGTGAATATTTGTGACACTGAGGCCTACATAGTAAGTTCCAGGCCAACTGGGGCTTCAGGGAGACCTGGTCTCAAATAAACAAACAGAATAGTTCAATATCTCTTTTTTAAAAAAAACAAAAAACCCACCAACGTCTCTTAACTATGAATGCCTGTAAAATAAAAAATTAGTTATTTTCTCTCTCTCTCTTCTCTGTCTTTTGGTTTTTTGAGACAGAGTCTTACCATGTAGCCCTGCCTGGCCTGGAACTCACTATGTAAACCAGGTTGGCCTTGAACTCACCCACCTTTGCCTTTTGAGTGCTGGGATTAAAGGTAAACACTACCATGCTGGGCCAAGTTATATACTTTGTTATTTCAAGAAGGAAGAACCAGGGCATAGTTACAATCAGATCAAAATCCAACAGCATAAAAATCTCAATATCTCGGGCTAGAGAGATGGCTCAGCAGTTAAGAGCACTGACTGCTCTTGCAGAGGACTCAGGTTCAATTCCCAGCACCCACAGGGTGGCTGACAACCATCTGTAACATCAGTTCCAGGGGAATCTGCTCTCTTCCGATCTCCATGGGCATTGCACGACATGGGTGCACTTACATACATGCGGGCAATACACTCATACACATAAAAATAATATTAAAAACCTTGGCCTGGCATGGTGGTGGATGCCTTTAATCCAAGCACTTGGGAGGCAGAGGCAGGCAGTCTCTGTGAGTTCGAGGCCAGCCTGGTCTCCATAGTGAATCCAGGCCAGCTGTGGCTACAGGGAGACCTTGTCTCAAAAAGACCCCCCCCAAATAAATAAATAATATGAAAAAACTCAGTACCTGGCATTTGGAAGTCACTCATGGTCTTCCAGTTTCAATGGGCTTGGACAGCTCCTCTTCCCTAGCTCGGCCTCATAGGCACAGGCTGGCTCAAGTCCACACCTTCAGTCTCTCTGCAGGGACTCCAACCCCGCCACATGGTGCCAAGGCTCAGCCGCTCTCCATGACCCTTTCCTCCATGCCTTCAAAACCAGTACCATGTTAGAGAGGTGTACCCATTATTTGCCAAGTTCGGCTACCAGCTTGATGTGTAACTTTGACCCCTGCTTGGATCACGGCTTCAATGAAGCAGAAGCTATGGAGGAATGCTGGTTACTGACCTGCTTCCCAGCTCACATTCAGCCATCTTTCTTTCTTTTTTTTATATTTTATTTATTATTTTTATTTTATGTGTATGCATATATTACCTGTATGTAGGTAAGTGCACCCATGTCATACAATGCCCACGGAGGACAGAAGAGGCTGTTGGATCCCCTGGAACTGGAGTTATGGACAGTTGTTAGCTGCCATGTGGGTGCTGGGATTCA
>NW_008357641.1:684250-701941 GCF_000622305.1 Nannospalax galili
GAACTGGAGTTATGGACAGTTGTTAGCTGCCATGTGGGTGCTGGGATTCAAACCCCAGTCTTCTTTCTGCAAGAACAACCAGTGTTCTTAACTGCTGAGCCATCTCTCCAGCCGCTCAGCCATCTTTCTTATACAGCCCAGGCCCACCTGATGGCCCCGCCGCAGTAGGCCCTCCTACATTATTAGCAACCAAGAAAAGAACCCTGTGGACATACTGGTTAGGTATGTCAGGTTGATCACACAGCCTCACACTGCCACAAGTATGAGAGATGGCAGTGATGGAAGGTGAGCCCTCTAGCTTCCACGGTGTGTCTGGCAGTCCAGCTGGCCACCACTGTACACTGCACCCCAGGGGATATGACAGAGCAAGCCCATGCCATGCCTTTTCATTTGGTTGTTTTGAGACTGCGTCTCACATAGCCTAGACTAGCCTTAAATTGCCTAGTTGGAGCTGGCTTTGAACTCCTGATTCTCCTGCCTCTGCATCCCCAGTAGTTTGCACATGCTAGGGAAGCACTCTACTAAGTGAATCACATCCCCAGCCAGAACATTTGCTTTCTGGAAGTTTCTGTCCACTGTAGCAGCCAGCACCAGCACCAGTCCTTGGGGCTAGATGTGGGAAGCTGTGGGATCAGGAGCTGCTAAGCAGTGAGTGGGTGCTGGTGTCTTGGGGAAGAAGGAGATGGATAAGCAGAGAGAATGCACAGACCATGGAGATGCTGAAAGGGGTAAATATTGGGGGCAAAAATACCCAAGCTGGACACATGCAGCAAGAACACTGAGTGGTATTCAGTAGGTGACTAATAAATGCTCAGTAATTTCTCTCTGGTAGACCTGGAGGAACAAAGAGAGCCCACTGGAGCTGAGGCCAGTAAGCTGAGGAGGCAGGTAGTGCAGCTGAGGAGTACTGGAGTACTGGGCCTTTCTTGAAGGCAGCCTGCAAAACTCTAATTAGAATGAGGATTTAATGAGGATGAAAGCAGTAATTGTGCCTGGCAGGCTGTCGCTGTGGGGAGGCTTTCCCTTCGGGCAGATTCAAGTCTCCAGAGGGCTGCTACCGGAATGGACAAGGTGGGAATGACTAGGACTGAGGAGAGGGAAGTTGTAAGTGCTACAGTTTCTCTGGAGGGCCCTCCTGTGGGACACCAGAAGCTAGAGCAGAGCCCTGCCTGCCCCAGAGCTGGTTCTGTGTGCCCAGCCACTTCTCCTCCTAAAACCTCACCCCGTGTAAACACAGCCACAGTGGAATCCTGGCCAAAGAGTCTATGGGGGCACACTTCTGTCCTCCTTGCAGTGAGCTGACCCAGGTGATCTCTGAAAGCATTTGATTGTCTAGGTGGGAACACTGAGGTATGCAGAAAGTGTAATCCCAGTGGGTATGTGTTAGAGTGAACTGGTGGATCCTGACATAGGAAGGTCCTGAGAGTCTGGGCCACAGGGACCACTCCTCCCTGCCTCCCCTAGTCCAGTATTCTGACTATGATTACTTAAGGGGCACCCATCTGGGCTGGAGAAATGGTTCAGTGGTTAAAAGTGGATACTGCTTCACACGCCTGTAGTCCCAGCACTCGGGAGGCAGAAGCAGGTGGATCTCTGTGAGTTCAAGGCCAGCCTGGTCTACATAGTGAGTTCCAGGCCAGCTGGGGCTACAGGGAGACCCTGTCTCAAAAAAATACCAAACAAAACAAAAAGTGGATACTGCTCTCTCAGAGGACCTGATTTGTTCCACAGCACCCACATTAGGTTCATTGCACTCATGTACACACACAAATCAACATGATTAAAATAATAACAGCAAATCCTTAAAAAGGGGACTGTGTTTGATGGTGCACATCTTTAATGCCAATACTCAGGAGGCAGAGACTGGTGGATCTCAGTTTGAGAGCAGACTGGTCTACAAAGGGAGCTCCAGGCAAGCCACAGCTACACAGTGAGACCCTGTCCCCCGCAAACTGGGCAGGACATGCATTCTTTGGCCTCTGTCTCCAATGGAAGAGGTGGGTGGGGATACAGGAAGAGGTATGGGGGTACAGGAGGAGGTGGCTGCAACTTGAAGGAACAGTAGGAGGGGTTGCAACAAAATTATTACTTATGTATTTTGGGTTTTTGTTACAGGGCTCTCTATGTAGCTCAGGCTGGCCTCAAGCTCTCAGAAATCCTTCTGGGTCATTCTCCTGCATGCTGGGATTACAGGCATGTACCACCACAACCAGCTACAATTTTTTTTTTTTTTTGAGACAGGGCCTTACTGTGTAGCCCTGGCTGGCCTGGAACTTACTGTGTAGACCAGACTGGGCTTGAACTCACAGAGATCCACCTTCCTCTGCCTCTTGAGTGCTGAGATTAAAGTCGTGTACCACCATGCCCAATTACAAATTAATATTTTACTTTGCAAAGTAGTCTACCCAAATTTGGAGCCAAGACAAAAGTTCAGGAAGGGTCCGCAGTCCTTTATGCAGTGGGCTCTCACGTGTTCATCATAAAAGCAGGACTCTGCACAATGCTAGTATCTTTGTCTTCAAGGTTCTGCTTGATGTAACAGATGTCTAGACAGTGGCCAAGAAACAGGGGTGGCTAGGTAGGCTTTGCATCCACTAGTTCGTTTCTTCCCTACTACTGGGTTGCAGGGTGCACATGTGAATTTGTGTGTGCCTGTTTGTTCACGTATGTACATATACCTGTATGACAAGATTGGGATGAGTGAGGCATCCCAGTGAGACTGGACTGGTGCCAAACTTAAGGGTGTCCTCAGTTCTAAGGCAGGGATGTAGCTCCGGTAGAGTACTTGCCTAGTGTGTGAGGCTCTGGGTTTCACCCCAACACCACATAAAAACAAAACCAAAGCTAGCAACTAGGCATGGTGGTGTGTACCTGTAATTTCAGCGCTTCGGAGGCAGAGAAAGGAAGAGTAATAGAAGTTGGAGGCCAGCCTGGGCTACACATGAAGACCCTGTTAACAACAGCACACCCTTCTCCAAACCAACAACATAAGCAACAATTTAAAACTACAGCTCAGTCCTTAAGATAAATGTTCAGCCAGATGTGATGGTACAGACCTTCAATTTCAGCACTTGGGGTTGGGGGGGGGCAGAGGCAGGCGGATCTCTGCATGATCTAGGCTAGCCTGATCTATGTAGCTAGTTCTAGGCCAGCTGGAACTACAGAAAAAAAGAAAAGAAAAAAGATATTGGGGTTGGAGAGATGGCTCAGCAGGTAAGAGCACTGGCGGCTCTTGCAGAGGACATGGGTTCAGCTCCCAGCACCTACAAGGTGGCTAACCACCGTCCTTAACTTCAGTTCCAGGGGTTCTGATGCCCTCTCTGGCCTCTGATGGTATTGCACACACATGGTACATTTGCACACGTATAGACAAACACTCATATACATAAAATAAGTTAATTAATTTAAAAAAAGATATTTTGTTTATTTTTCAAGCTGGGAAATAGCCATGCAACTTTCTTTCTTTCTTTCTTTTATTTTATTTTATTTTATTTTTTATTTTATTTTATTTTATTTTTGAGGTATGGTCTTACTATGTAGCCCTGATTAGCCTTGAACTCACTACATAGGCCAGGCTGACCTTGAACTCACAGAGATCTGCCAGCCTCTGCTTCCTGAGTGCTGGAATTAAAGGTGTGCACCACTATACCCGACATTCTTTTTTTTTTTTTTGAGAAAGAGACTCAGGCTGGCCTGAATCTTGCTAAGTAGCCAAGGCTGGCTTGAACTCCTGATCCTCCTGCCTCCACCTCTGGAGTGCTGGAATCACAGATGTGTTACTAACATGCCTGTTTTACATGGTTCTAGGATCAAACCTAGGGCTTCATGTTTGCTAGGTAACACTCTACAACTGAGCCACATCTCAGGTCCTGATGAAACATTTTAAAAAGTAAACAATAGAAAAATTAATGCAAACAATGCAAGAACTCTTTCCTGGCCTTCCTCCTCTCTCCCTCCTTTCTGCCCTTCTCTTTTTTGTGCATAGATCTCCTTTTGTAGATCCTGGGGACTCACACAGGCTAGGTTCAGGCCATTACTGTTGGGTCAAACTATAGCCATAAAGCACTTGATTGATTTTTTTTTTTTGAAACAGGATTTTACTGTGCCTTGAACTTCTGATCCTCCTGCTCCTGCCTCCTGAGTCACCTGACATAGCTCAAGTATTTATTTCTATGTTTACATTTATTTATTTATTTTGGTCTTTTTGAGACAGGGTCTCCCTGTAACCAAAGCTGGCCTGGATTCACTATGGAGACCACGCTGGTCTCAAACTCACAGAGATCTGCCTGCCTCTCAAGTGCTAGAATTAAAGGCGTTCACCACCACGTCCAGCTTTACATTTATTTATTTTGTAGGGTGTATGTGTATGCTACAGTGGTAATGTGAAGATCCAAGGACAGCTTCTAGGACTTGGTTTTTTTCCTAGTATGTGAGCCCTAGGAATCAGGTCATTTGGCTTGGTGGTAAGCATCTTTACCTGCTGTACCATCTTGCCAGCCTCCAGCTCAATTTTTTAAATGCTTATCTGACCCCCTACATGCTAAACTTGAACTCCCTTCCCTCCCCCAGCCCTGGGACTGCATACATGTTTATGAGTGCGGATCCCTTTGTGGGCATGGGTGTGTAGACATGTGGACATGTTAGTGTCTTCCTGAACAGCTGAGGAGTGCATGCTCTGTGTAAGCACGTATATACATGTCTGTAGGCCTAGAGAAACATCTAGAAAAATGACCTGAGGATATGCCATGCCATGTCTCCTTTCTGGAGGTAAGGACACAGCAGTTTCCTGTTTAAATTTTATTTATTATTTTTATTTTCTGTGTATGCGTGTATTGCCTGCATATAGGTAAGTGCACCCCTGTTGTGCAGTGCCCTCAGAGGTCAGAAGAGGCTGTCGGATCCCCTGGGACTGGAGTTACGGACAGTTGTTAGCTGCCATGTGGGTGCTGGGATTCGAACCTGGGTCTTCTGCAAGAACAACCAGTGTTCTTAACCACTGAGCCCTCTCTCCAGCCCCTCCTCTCTTCTCTTGCTTGCCTGGATTTTCTCTCCTGCTTCTGAGATCTGAATGTTTCTGTCGCCCCCCTAAATTGTTTACTTACTTTCACAGTGCTGGGAATAGAACTCTGGACTTTACCACTGAGCCACGTCCCTAGCCCCTCGCGAGGGGATTCTAGGCAGGTGCTTTACCACTGAGCAATACCGCAGCCTTTCTCTAAGATGTATATATGGAAATTTAACCCTTAATATGACAGTATTAAGAGGTGGACCTTTGGAGAATGATTTTTCACAAGGTGTCTGCCTTCACAAATGAGATTAGCATTTTTTTATTTTGTTTTTCTGTACTGAATGTGGAACCCAGGGCTTTTTGTTTACTAGACAAATACTCTAACACTGAGCCTCATCCTGGATTGTTACTCTAGCTATATTTGAAACTCCAGAGAGCTAGCCAGCCCCTTTCATGAGGTAAGAGTGTAGTAAGAAAGTGCCAGAGGGCCCATGAGATGGCTCAGCAGGCAAGCCTGACGGCCTGAGTTTGATCCCTGGGACTCACATAAAGGTGGAAGGAGAGAACCAACTCCACAAAGTTGTCCTCTGACCTCCACGTGCACACCATGGCACATCCACCTCCCACAGTAATCATAAACAAAGGAAAAAATTCCCTTTAAGAAGGTTCCAGAACATACCCTCTTAGCTCCCAATCTTCCAGCACCTTGGTATCTGACTTTCTGATTTCCAGAAGTGAGCTGTTACAAGTTGTCCATTTTGTGGGAATTTGTTTTAACAACTGGACTGGTACATATATGCCTTATCTTACAAAGGGGGAAAAAACAAGAAAGACATTTTTTTCCTTTTTGTTCTGCGGTGCCTGAGATCCGGGCAAGTTCTACCAAGGAGCCACACCCTAACCTTCTGCAAGAGCAGCCAGTGCGTGTAAACGCTTGAGGCGTCTCTCCAGCCCCTAGTTTTTATTTATATGTGTGTATGCCTGAGTGTAGGTATTTGTACCACATTTGTGCAGCTGCCCAAGGAGGCCAAAGGGCATCGAAATTTCCTGGATCTGGAGTTCCAGGTGGCTGTGAATTGCCTGGTGTGGCTGCTGGGATTGAACTCAGGTTCATTGCAAGAGTAGCAAACACTCTTACTGCTGAACAATCTCTCCAGCTCCAGCCCTTTGTTTTTTGAGCCACAGTCTCACCCTGTGGCCAAGGTTGGCTTCAAACTTGTGGTGATTCTCCTGCCTCTTCTTCCTGAGTGCTGCCATCACAGGCATCACTACCATGCTCAGCTGAACTTTTTTTTTTTTTTTTTTTTTTTGGTCTTTTTGAGACAGGGTCTCCCTGTAGCCCCAGCTGACCTGGAACTCACCATGTAGACCAGGCTGGCCTTGAACTCACAGGGATCTGCCTGCTTCTGCCTCCCAAATGCTGGGATTAAAGGTGCGCCACCACGCCTGACTTCAGCTGAACTTCTAATACTAGTACTACGCTACCAAATCAAGAGTCTCTTCCAGCTAATCCCAGACACTGTGCCTGGGCCTTGAGTGCTGCTTGCTGGGAAAAGAAACAGCTTTTAGTTAATGAGTACTTACTATGTGCTGCCTCAAGGGGCACAGAGGTGCAGGGCCATAGTCCAGGGTTCCATACGATATATAGGGTAGAGTGCTTGCTTAGCATACATGAAGCCCTGGGTTCCATCCCTAGCACCACGTAAACAAGTGAAGGTGGACTTGTATAATCTCAGCACTTGGGAGGTGCTGACAGGAGGATTATAAATAATAAATAAAAATATGTTTAAACATAAAATATATTTAATTTTTTTTAATTTATTTTGTTTATGTGTATGAGGGTTATGCTTGCATGTATGCAAATGTACACCAGTGTCATGCCATGCTTACAGAGGACAGGAAGGCATTGGATCCCCTGGAACTGGAGTTACAGAAGGTTGTTAGCTGCCATGTGGGTGCTGGGATTCGAACCCAGGTCTTCTGCAAGACTTAACCACTGAGCCATCTCTCCAACCCCAATAAATTTTTTTTTTTAAATTTTTGGTCTTTTTGAGACAGGGTCTCCCTGTAACCCCAGCTGTCCTGGAACTCACTATGTAGACCAGGCTGACCTCGAACTCACAAAGATCCGCCTGCCTCTGCCTCCCAAGTGCTGGGTGCTGGTATGTGCTCCACCACGCCTGGCTAATAAAATATTTTTTAAAAAAGAAGTTCACATTCATCTTTGGCTGCATAGTAAGTTTGAGGCCAGTTTGAGATACATGAGACCTGGTCTCAAAAATTAAATAGAAAATATATCCAAGCTCTATACCCTGGAGTTTATGAATAGGACCTTATTTGGAGAAAGATCTTTGCAGATGTAATTTCAGGAAGGATCAGGAGAAGGGCCATCCTGGATTAACTGTGTAGCCCTAAGTAAAATGACAGATGTCCTCATAGGAGATAGAGAGGGGGAACTCCCAGACACACAGGGAAGAAGACCACGTGCAGCCTGCCTTAAGTCAAGGGGCCACCATTGGAAACTGGAAAAAGTTTGAAGGATGGTCCCCAGACCTTTAGAGGGGGTGGGCCTAAGGTCACATTGGGTTTTGGATTTCTGGCCTTCAAGACTGAGAGAATTCACTTCTGTTATTTTAAGCTCCAGCTCATAGGTGTGTGTGTGTGTGTGTGTGTGTGGTGTGTGCCATAGCATGTGTGTGTGGAGGTGAGAGGATGACTTTGGGGAGCTGGCTCTCTCCTTCCCCTTGTCCAGGAGAGTCTTGTCACTGTCACTACTGAGCTCTGCAATCCAGTCTAGCTAGGGCCCACGAGCTCCTGGGTGACTCTCTTCCTGTCTCTTCACACCTTAGGAATGCTAGGATTACAGATGTGCACCACCACGTCTGTCTTTTTCTGTGGGTCCCTTTACCCATTGAGTTAGCTCTCTGACACTTTTGTGGCTATTTATCACAGTAGCTACAAGACTCCCATGCCATCTATTTCTTCACATTTTGTGGTACTTGTCAAATGTACAGGAAAGTTGAAAGAACTGGCCCTTGCAAAGTACTGCCTTAGTCCACCTTCCCCATCTGAAACAGAATACCACAGACTAAGCAAACTATTATTAATTAACTAACTAATCCGTTTCTTTTTTTTTTTTTGAGACAGGTTCTTGCTATATAGCCCAGGCTGGTCTAGAACTCATGATTCTCATTTCTCAGCCTCCATATGTAGGGGTCACAGGCCTATGTGGTAACACATGGCCATGGGCAGACTGGGAAACTTACAGGGAAGTCTCTTCCTCCAGATTCTGGAACCTGGGAGGTCCTGTGAAGGCACCAGTTTCTGTAGGTGACCCAAAGCTGTGTCACAGCACAGCAGAGGGTGACTGGGCACACCACAGTGAGATGGGGTATGTGGGCTGGCTTGGATCTCTGGCTTCCTCTTCTTACAATGTCAGCAATCCCACAATAGGGGCACCAGCTTCTGACCTCAGCAAAACCTAATTGCTCCTACAGGTTCCACCTCCAAATCCCACTAACATGAATTTAGGGTTAAATTTCCAAACAAACTCTTGGGAGAAGCCACACCACACCCTCACCTATGTGATGTCACACTGGGCTGAGTTTGTCTAATCCATCCATTGATCCAGCTCTTATTCTCTTTTCATATATATATAAAATAGTACGTGTGTGCGTGATGTGTGTGGGTGCACATGCCACAGCACACATTGTAGGTTGGTTTTCTCCTTCTACCATTAGGTGGATTTCTAGGATCTAACTCAGGTTGCCAGGTTTCCATGGTAAGTGCCTTTACCCACTGAACCATCTTGCTGTCCTGTTTTCTTTGTTTTTTGAATCAGGGTCTCAGTATGTAGCCAAGGCTAGCCAGAAACTCATTATCTTCCTGCCTCAGCCTTCCGTGTTTGGATTAGAGGCATGAGCCACCAACACCTGGCTTAATTTTTTACATAGTCCAGGGAACCAAACCCATAGTCTTGTGGTTCCACACACATATCCACCTCATTTAATAAACTCTCAGGGCTGGGGAGACATCTCAGTTGGTAAAGTGCTTGCCATGCAAGCATGAGGCCAGAGTTTGATTCCCGTATGCACATAAAAAGCTGGATATAGCTGTAATCTCAGAATTGGAGAGGTAGAGACAGGAAATCCCTGTAGCTCACAGGCTAGCCAGCCCAGCCTGTTGGGAAAGCTCCAGGCTCAGTGAGAGACCCAATCCCTGAAAACATGGTAGATGGCTCCCAAGGGACAAAACATGAAGTTGACTTCCGGCTTCTATACAGTGTGTACCTCTAATTCTAGCACTTGGGAGGTTGAGGCAGGAAGAGTGCCATAAATTTGAGGTCAGCCTGAACTACAGAGTGATTCTAGGCCAGCCAGGGCTCATAGTGAGATCTTGTCTGAAAAACAACAAATAAATGAAGGAATTAAAAAACAAACAAATAAATGTTATTGTATTGGTGCTTGGGGTTGACCCAGCACCTTGAACATGTTCAGGAGGCATTCTGTCACTGAAACCATGTTCCTAGCCCACTAAGGCTAACTTATTATTGAAGAAAGAGAAATAGCCAGAGTGGTGGTTGTGCATGCAATACTAGTACTCAGGAGGTTGTAGTGGAAGGACTGCAAATTTGAGGCCAGCCTGGACTAGAAGGAAAGGAGGGAGGGAGGGAGGGAGGGAGGGAGATCTATTTTGTAAATTTAACTTATCTGTGGTATCCAGTGTTGCTTCTAGAATTCCTTCCCTGGGGGAGAGGTAAATCATGTCCACCCCAAGGTCCCAAAACAAACCAAGGTACAAGTCCACCAAAGTTCACTCTGGGAGCCAATGAGTTTATTAGGTTTACTTACAGAGGTGACCTTAGAGCAGCACACTCGAAGTTATGCACCCAGCATGGATGATGACTCCTCCATGACTGTGTAGGAGGAGCCCTAGTCCTTCCCAGCCTGTATACTCTAGCCCCACCCCAAGGCAATGTGCAATTGGGACAGAATTGTACAAGCCTAGCTGTGTGATGATCCTTAGTAAATGGGCACAGCTGAACTCCTGAAGATGTGGTCTGACTAGGATGGTCCTACACATGTGGAGTGGAGGTTGGGGAATGTTCTAGAACCTCACCTTCACTGCCTGCCTCCTTCCCTGAGTCATCCAGAGTAAACCTCAGTCCTGAAATCTTTATTTATGGATGAGCTCTATACAGCTTTACCATTTCTGTTTGCTTCTTTATTTGTTTTGTTTTTTTTTGAGGCACATTTTTGAGATGTGTAACTCAGGCTGGCCCTAAACTTCTGGTTGTCCTTTCCACATTAAATAATATGGAAAAAGAAATAGGTGAAACTAATTTTATTTACATGTTTATGTTCTATTTATATTCATCTATTTGAATATTCTAATTATCCCAATATTGTTGTGCATAGCCTAGTGATGGGACACGTTAAGTCTGAGATGAGAGTTTCTTGTTAGGCAAATTTAAAGTTCAGTCAGTTATGTGTTGCCTGCCTTAGTGATCTCTACCTTTCTATTTCTCACACTGATCTAGGATGTGGGTTTCACTGACCGAGGGGGCTTTGGTGAGCTCTCAACTGTGGCTGGCACACCATAGGTCCTTGATAAATATTTACTGAGTAAATAAACCAATGTCTGATGAGATGGAACTGACAGATGGATGAGTTGGTGGGTGTGTGGGATGACTGGATGGAATGAATGAATGAATGAATGAATGAACGAACAAACAATGAATGCTACTCTCACTCTGGGCTGCCCAAGAAGGGGGTGGAGCTGGGGTATCTGCTATCTACCTGAATAGGGGAGTTTTCAGATCCCACTGTGCTAGTGAGTGGGAGACTTCTCCAGGATAGTGGAAAGTCAGCTAGGAATCAGCAAATTTTCCCTCTAGGCCATCCCACCCAGGGAGTTCTGACTGCAGAATCACATAGTTTCTCTCTTCACTGATGTCTGCCTGGGTTGGGGTTGTTTCCCAAGTTCTTTTTCTTTAGTTCTTTTTGTTATTATTACTATTATTACATTGTGTGTGTGTGTGTGTGTGTGTGTGTGTGTGCGTGTGTGTACGCGCACATGTGGAGGTTAGAGGACACCTTGCAGGGATTAGTTCTCTCTTCCACCATGTACAAGTTCTGTCCTTCTACCATGAGTGTCCTAGGGATTGAAACAAGGTCTTTGGTCTTCGGGCTTAGAGGCAATCACCTTTATCCACTGAGCCATCTCACAGCCCAAAATTTTATTTTTTACAGGGCTGGGAATTGAGCCCAGAGCCTGTCACATGCTAGGCAAATGCTCTACCTTTGAGCCACTGAGTCTAGCTTTTGTTTGTTTCATGTAGTCAGGCCAGCCTAGAACTGATCCTCCTGCCTCCATCTCCCAGTGCTGGGATTACAGGTGTGAATCACCATGCCTGGCTTCCCCTAGAACTTTGTTGAAGGATAATTTGCATCTAGTAAGGCCACATGCTTGCTAGTGTCATCGTGGGTACTGTGTAGTGCTGGCACCCCATGAAGCCATTTCCCTCCATAGGGCCCCGGGGACCAATCCCCCTCATGCACCCTAACCCTCAACCGTTACTGTGAATCCCCTGTCCTGTGGAGACTCTGTTTGGAGACCCCTAATACATATCTCAAACCACCCACAGAACCTCACCCTATAAACTTCCCCCCCTTCTCCTCTCCCCTCCCCTCATCTCCTTTTTTCTTTTCTTTCCTTCTTTTTTCTCCCCCTTCTTCCTCCTGCTCCTCCTCTTCTTCCTCCCCGCTCTTCCTTCTCCCCTTCCTCCTTATTCTTATTCTTTTTGTGACATAGTCTCACAGATCTCAGGCTGGCCTCAAACTTTCTGTGCAGCCAAGGATGACTAATTTTTGGAACCTCCTGTCTTCACTTAAGGAGACCGATCTGTCTTCTCAAACAAACATCAACAATACAATGCAAATCCAAGACATTACTTCATTAAGTGACATGAGAGTATATTAATTTTATGTATTTGTTTATTTTTGAGACAGGCTGTCATGTTGCCCAGGCTGGTCTTGAACTCTTTATGTAGCTGAGAATAACCTTGGACTCTTGATCTTCCTGCCTCCTCTTCCTGAGTTCTGGGAAGACGGGTGTGTACTACCATGCCCACCTGTCTTTCAGGCAATCTTGGTTGATTATTGCCTCGGGTCAGGTGTTGGGGTCATATGTCTTGGTTAGGGGGACTCAGTTCCCACCATGTCCTGTTTGATCCTGCCTGGGGGCCCAGCATGATCTCTGTTGTGCAGTGGGGCCCGCTCACTGTTCTTGTCCTTTTAGAGGATGAGATTGAAGGACTCAGAGAGACAGGGAGGGAGAGCAGGCCAGAGCCACAAAATGGAGTTGGTCATGATGATGGCGAAGGCCTTCAACAGAGCAGATGACACTGTTACACTTTGACAGGAGCATCAGTCAGTGCACAGGGACCAGAATGGTACTTCCTGTCACCTGGGGAAATGGAGCTGTTACATTTGATGTGAAATGTTCCCTACAGGTTCATGGTTTTATTTCTATTTAAAACCTTTTTATTTTATGTGTATGAGTGTTTTGCCTGCATGTATGTAAGTGCACCATGTTGTGCAATGCCTATAGAGGCCAGAAGGGGGCATCGGATCTCCTAGAACTGGGGTTACTGATGGTTGTTAGCTGCCTTGTGGGTTCTGAGAATCAAACCTGGGTCCTCTGCAAGAGCAGCCAGTGCTCTTAACTGCTGAGCCATCTCTCCAGTCCCCAGGCTCATCTTTTTTTTTCAACATATATTTTAATTGAATTTTTGTGCATTTCATATTATACATCTTAATTGTATTTAGACCCCCCCATATGTACCCCCCTCATAGCCTCCACACCAGATTTCATGCATTCTGTCATATATGTTAAGGCCCATCGAGTCAAGTTTGTGTTTCCAGATGTCCCTCAGTGTGAGTTCATCCACTGGAGCCTAGACAACCTATTTAGCATCACTCCCTTAAAGAAGACCCTCTCCCTTACACATCAATAGTTCCTCAGTTAAGGTTGGGGCTTCTTGCCCATTTCCGCAGTTCTCATGTTTTTAATGCCTAGCCTCTAACAGGTAGTGTTATTTTGGAGTCTGTAGAATCCATGAGGGCATATGGACAGGAGGAAGGGAGGACTTTGAAGGTGACACTTGGCCTTGGGTTCCTGTAGTGCTGTCTGCATCCTGGTTACTCATGATGTGAACAGTGGTACTCACACCCTCTGCTGCCATTAGCTGGGCAGCTCCACGAAGATAAATTGAAGCCACCTCAACCCCTGAGCCCAGTGAACCTTTCCTGCCTAAGTTGTCTGTGTTGAATAGACAAAAACCGTCAGACTACAGAGTGTTGGGATGCAGGTGAGTCCATGATGCCTGGTGCTTTTGTGTTTTTTACAAGAGACAGAGGACCAGCCTTGTGGCTCAGTCAGTAGAGGCACAAACTCAGGTCATGCCAAGCCTGATGACCTGAGTTTGATCTGAAGGAGAGAACTGACTCCTGAAAGTTGTCCTCTGATCTCAACACACTAACTGTGGCACAGGTGTGTACACACACGTACTAAAAATTTTTATTAAAAAGAGACACCAGAAATCAATCAGTGCCCCCCCCTTAGCCTGCAAGCCAGGAGGCCTTCAGCAGGAGGCAGCTGTGGGACCTTGGAGCTGTGAGGGCATTTACTTCCAGTTGTTGACGCTGCCTGGCCCCAGTGCAGGGTGTTTCCTTTTGCAGCTTGTGTTTTAGTTTTCTTGTTTTGTTGAAGATGAAATCCAGGGGCTCCAGGGTACTAGGAAAATACTCCACCTCTGAGTTACCCCTCCAGGGCTTGATATTTATTTATTAATTTATGAATTTTGTGTAAGTGTATGTGAATGTGTTCCTCTGTGCATGCGTGTGCTTGTGTGGCAGCCAGAGGTTGATGTCAAGTTTCTTCCCCAATCACTCTCCACTTTATTTTTGAGACAGGGTTGCTCACTGAATCCAGAGCTTGCTGATTGGCTACATTGGTGGGCCAACCAGCCTCAGGGACCCTCCTGCCTCTGCCTCCTCAGTGCTGGGATTCCAGGTACCCTGCCAACACCTGGCTTTTCACACAGGTTCTGGGCATAGGACTTAGGGCTTATGCTTGGACAACAGCATTTTGCCAAGTGAGCCATCTCCCTGGTCCTACATTTTGGTTCTTTAATTTAATTTTGTTTTGTTTTGTTTTGAGACAGGGTCTCATGTAGCCCAGGCTGGCCTGAACTCTCTATGTAGTCAAAGATGACCCTGAATTCCTCATCCTCCTGCATCTGTCTCCTCAGTATTATGGTTACAGGTGTGTTCACTGCACCAGTCCTGTGATGTCTAACTACATGTGTGTACTTCTCAGAA
This sequence comes from Nannospalax galili, assembly GCF_000622305.1. Taxonomy (NCBI): domain Eukaryota; kingdom Metazoa; phylum Chordata; class Mammalia; order Rodentia; family Spalacidae; genus Nannospalax; species Nannospalax galili. The sequence goes on from NW_008357641.1 coordinate 698,642, forward strand.
TTTGGAATTGTGTGAGACCATTTCTCTAATGGCATGCCTGATTAAGATGTGCCTTTGTATCAGTTTGAGCCCTCTGAACAGAAGATACCAAAATATGAAGTAAAGAAATTTAGGAGGGACCTGAGGAGATTGCTCAGTTGGTATAACACTTGATACACAACCATGAGGACCTGGGTTCAATCCCCAGCACACATGTAAAAATCTGGGTGTGGTAGTGTGTTTGTAATCCCAGTACTGGGAGACAAGAGGGTCCCTGGGGCTCTCTGGCTAGCCAGCTAAGGCTACTCAGTGAGCCCTAGGTCCCAGTGAGAAGTCTTGACTGAAAACCAAGGTGGACCAGGGCTGAAGAGATAGCTCAGCAGTTCTGAGCACTGGCTGCTGTTGCAGAGGACCCCAGTTTGCTTCCCAGTACCCACACGGTGGCTAACAACTGCCCATAACGTCAGTTCCAGGAGATCCACATAATATGGGTACACTTACATATATGCAGGCAAAACACTCATCCACATAAAATAAAAACAAATAAATAAGCAAAAATTTTTTGAAAACAAGGATGGAGGGCCATTGAGATAGCTCAGTGGGTAAAGGCACTTGCTTGCTGCCAATTCTGACAACTTGAGTTCGATCCCCAGGATCCACAAGGTAGAAAGAGAGAACTCACTTCTGCAAGTTGTTCTCTGACATCCACATACACACCTACACACACACATACACCACACATACAAATATATATACCACACACACACCCTCACACATACACACATACAGACACAAACAGACACACAGAGAGACACACTCATCACTCTCACACACAGACTCCCACACTCACATAGACACACACAAACACACATATACACATACACACACTCATATACTCACACACATGTATACACACAAATTCTCTCACACACACACTCACATACATGTACAAACAGTAGTTCAAGGCTGGCCTCAGCAACATGAAGAGAGAAAGAGCAAGTGAACTACTGAGTGGGGCAGGGTGCTCCTTCCCAGGGTGTGCACCGGCTCTGGAAACATTTTCCATGACTACAGCTTGAATGTGTCCAACATCTATTTGTAGAAGTCAGGGATTTTTTTTTCTGTTGGTGTTGAAGGTGGAATCCAGTGCCTTGCACTCTGAGCTACATTGGAGGGCAAGGATCTTGTTAAACATCCTGTGAATGTGTGGGATAGGACCTCACAATAAAGAATGACCCTGTTCCAAATAGCAGAGGCACTGCATCAGTCAGCATTCTGTTACTGTAACAAAATACACGAGACAATCAATTTAAGGAGAGGCAGATGATTCATCTTAGTTGTCAACCCAACTGGCCTGAGTAAGAAATTTGTGACTTGATCTTCGGGTGTGTTTGAGTGGGCGTCTTCAGAGAAAGGTCCTGTGAGTGTGGGGACGACCTGTGCCCTCTGGCTCTCTACTCCCCCATTTTCTTCCACCAGAGTCCTGGTAGTTGGAGAGGCTAAATCAGTGGCATATTGGTGGCAGGTCAACTGCACATCTCTTCTTGGGAATTCAATACAATCAAGCTCACATTTTCACAGCTCACCATCACACTGCTTACATCCTCTGGATGTTTCTTTCCAGCTGATATCCTGCCCACCTTCCAGAGAGACAGGGAAAACTTCTGCCCTCAGATGGGGCAAGGCAGGCGACATTTCAAGGAGACAGGTGGCATTATGTGTTAGCCACTTTGTGTGGCTAACACAGTACCTGACAGAACCTGACAGAAATGACTTAAGGGAGGAAATTGATCTGGCTGGTGGTTCCAGAGATATCAGTCCATCATGGAGGGGATGAGACAGTGGAACGGCTTGGTCATGACAATGGAAACGCCTCACATCGCCTCTGATCAGAAGTAGAAAGCACACCAGGAGCCAGGTACAATCTTCAGACTCTTCTCCCCGGGATTCACGTCCTCCAGCCAGGTCCCACCTCCTAAAGTTCCTATAATCCCTCAAAACAGATCACCAGCTGGGGACCAAGTAAGGGTTCACATCCTGCAGTCCCAGCACTCAGACGCGGGAAGGTCATCCTTGGCTACATAACAAGTTCAAGGCTAGCCTGGATTACAGAAATCCTGTCTTAAAAAACAAAACAATAAACCTCAAACCAAAAAGCACACGCTGGCAGGGTGAAGGGAAGGGAAGAGGAGCTGGGACAAGCATTTTAGACAGAGGGATTGTGAAAGTCAAGCTGCTTGCTGCAGCCCTTTTTTGTATCCTGCTTCTAAGGTCCCTCCCCCAGCAGACACCTAGCACCACACAGAATTCTCTTCTACTGCTGTCTAGTCTCTCCTTTCACAGCTCACTGAGGCTGTGGTCCTGCCCTGTGTCTGTCTCACTCTGTAACTGTGTGTGTGTGTGTATGTGTGTGTGTGTGTGTGTGTACGAACTACCACCTCTCCTTGCTTAGCGTGGACATGGACCGGGTGGGCTAGAGGGATATGTGCACATAGTCCCACACAAATATATACAATAATTAAAAATAATACAAAGAAATCTAGGAAAGAAATTCGAGATCTTGGGGAATCAAGATGGCTCCCCTGCACTTGCTGCCAAGCCTGATGACCAGAGTTCAACCCCCATGACCCACATGGTGGAAGGAGAGAGCTGACTTGTGGAAGTTGTCTTCTGACTGCCACGTACCATGGTATGTTTATGCTCCCCTGCCACCGCAAATAAATAAGTAAATAAACAAATGTAATTTAAAAATAAGAAAGAAACTATAGCTCTTCCTCAGACCCTCCCCACAGTCAAGCTGGGCCCACAGTTCTGACTTACCTGAGCACAGCTGTCCTCCCAGAGGAACAGACATTCCCCAAGCATCACAGACACCCAGATTCCTTGGCAAACCCAGGACCAGCTCCGTCCTGGGCCCTGCCTTCTCCTCCTACCCCAAAGTCTCCAGCCTGCTCCCCTGCACCTGAAATCCTCCTTCAAGCCTCCAGCCCTGGCTTCTGTTTATAGATCAGGGTTGGGATGGGGGTGGTGAGTCTTAAAAGCTCATTAAAGTCTGAATCCTTTTTATAGATGAAGTTGCTGGTTTGTCTTTTCCTCCACCCACCCCTCTACCCCTCCTGCTCTCTGAATGTTGCATTTATTTGAGTTTGGAAAATAATGAGGTCCCCAAGGTCACACACACCACGTCAGGCCTCTAATCAAAGCATAGCTGTGGAATTAAAACTATCGGCACTGGTTTTGTGTGTGTGTGTGTGTGTGTGTGTGTGTGTGTGTGTGTGTGTGTGTGTTTATTTTTTTTGTTTTTTTTTTGGGTTGGGTTTG
>NW_008357641.1:702631-713595 GCF_000622305.1 Nannospalax galili
TCCTCCTTCAAGCCTCCAGCCCTGGCTTCTGTTTATAGATCAGGGTTGGGATGGGGGTGGTGAGTCTTAAAAGCTCATTAAAGTCTGAATCCTTTTTATAGATGAAGTTGCTGGTTTGTCTTTTCCTCCACCCACCCCTCTACCCCTCCTGCTCTCTGAATGTTGCATTTATTTGAGTTTGGAAAATAATGAGGTCCCCAAGGTCACACACACCACGTCAGGCCTCTAATCAAAGCATAGCTGTGGAATGACATCGCTCGGCGCTGTGTTTGTGTGTGTGTGTGTGTGTGTGTGTGTGTGTGTGTGTGTGTGTGCGCCACAGCCTCACTCCACCAGGCTTGCCGGGGCCATGACCTGGCTCTGGGTACAAAGTTGTAATTAGCTATTTCCTGGCAGCATCTCTGGGGTGAGGAGTGGCACTGACTTCTCACGAGCCTCCCCAGTGGGCACATCGCATGGCTTAGGGTGACCCAGGCTGAAGGGAAGAATTGAGGGCTTGGAGCCCCCTGGATGGCAATGGCTGAGTCTAGGACTTCAGAACTGGGACCCCCAAGCATGGAGGGCAGGTTTTCTATGAACAGCAGGAAGACCGACAGAGGGGGGATCCCCCAGGGGCACCCAGCTGGACACTTTGCTATTGAAAGCTAAGTGGAGTGGGTTGAATAAAGAGCAGTTGGTTCTGGGGAACACATGAGCCCCAGTTACTCAGGAGTCTAAGGCAGAAGTTGGAGGCCAGCCTGGGCTACATAGTGAAACTACAACTCCATTTTTTTTTTTGGTCTTTTTGAGACAGGGTCTCCCTGTAGCCCCAGCTGGCCTGGAACTGCTATGTAGACCAGGCTGGCCTTGAACTCACAGAGATCCGCCTGCCTCTGCCTCCCGGGTGCTGGGATTAAAGGCGTGCGCCTTTATAAAGGAGGTTTGGGTGGAGAGATGGCTCAGAGGTTAAGAGCACTGGCTGTGCTTGTAGAGAACTTGGATCCAATTCCCAGTATCCACATGGCAGCTAACAACCATCTGTAACTCTGTGTTCCAGAGGACCCAATGCCCTCCTTTGGCCTCTAAGGGTATTGCATGCATGTGGTACATTTACACACATGCAGGCAAAACACTCATATACATACAAAAAAATGAAAATTTTAAAAATTAAAAAAAAAGAAGTTCAAGGTCTTCCTTGAGTACATAGCTATTGTAATCCCATAATCCTCAGTACCTGAGACAGAAAGACTGCTTCAAGTTCAAGGGAACCTGGCCAGCCTGATTACAGAGAGAGACCCTCTCTCAAACCCACCCCCCCCAAAATAACTCCAATGATTGGTGTTTCAATTTTGTTGATATTTTCAAATTTTAATTTTATTTTAGGTGTATGAGTCTTTTGCCTGCATGTAAGTGCATCCACATCATGCAGTGACCGTGAAGGCCAAAAGAGGGCGTCAAACCCTCTGGAACTGGAGTTACAGATGGTTGTTAGCTGTCATGTGGCACTGGGAACAGAACCTGGGTCCTCTGGAAGGGCAGCCAAAGTTCTTAACCTCTGAACCATCGCTCCAGCCCCAACTGATGTTCTTATAAGATGAATGGTACAATACTTATAATGCCAGCTCTCAGGAGGCTGAGGCAGGAGAATTTTTAATTTGGAAACGGCTTGGGCTATATAGAGTTCAAGGTTAGCCTCCATTACCCAAAAGAAACATTAGGACACAGAGATGTACTGAGGAGAGATGGTCAAATGGAGACAGTGGTAGCCACTGGAGTGATGCAGCCACTAGCCAAGGACACTTGGAGTCACCAGCAGCTAAAGAAGAATGGGAAGGACCCTCCCTGAGAGACTCAGAGTCAGTACAGCCCTGCTGGCTCTGGGTTAACTCCTACCTCCTAGAGCAGAAAACATCTGTTACTGTCACTTTGAGTCACCATGCACGTGGTCATTTGTTTCAACAACTCTGGAGACTCATTTGCCCAGGCAGCTCTCGCCACTGAAAGTCTCCAGGGACCTTGCTCACTGGGAGCAATATCCAGACCCTCCTTGGCCTGGCTCCTAACGGACCTGGTATATATGCCTTCCCTTCGACCCTCCCAGTTCTAGTGCCGCTCCACTCCTCGCCGAGGACACACTAATTGCCTGCTGTCAGTTGCAGCTCACCTCTGAGCTTCTACATTGCTCTTCTCTCTGCCTAGAAACTATTCCTAGCTCTCCTCACTTAAGCTAGGGATCAGAGCTCCCCTCCATCAAGATTCATCTCCACTTTGTCATCTTTGTGTCTCTTACTGAGACCACACACACACACACACACACACACACATACACACACACACACAACCAACACACCACAAATACCACATACACAGAAACACACCACACACAGAAATACAAACACACATAAACACACATAGAAACACACACATACCACACACACAAATATAGCATACACAGATACACAAGCACACACACTGTGGACACACAAACATGCATACACATTTGTTTGGTCTCTTCTCTAGACACTGTGCCCTGCCACTGTAGGTATCTCTGTGTGTGTATATATGCATATGTTAATATGAGTATGTGCATACGTGTGTGCTGGTGTCCACATACCTCTCTGTGTGTGCGTGTGGTGACCAGAGGTTGACACTGGGCGTCTCCCCCTACTTTTCTCCATCTTATCTTTTTGAGTCTCTTACTGAACCTGGTGTTTGTCAATTCTCCTAAACCAGCAAGCTCTGACAATTCCCCTGCCTCTGTCCTTCTGGCACTGGTGTTACAGGTGGGCCCTTCTATGCCCAACTTCCACATGGTGCTGGGGGCCCATGCTCAGGTTCTCATGCTTGCACAGTAAGCATGTCACCCACTGAAAATCTCCACAACCCTGAGATCTTTGGTTTGTTTTATTGCTGCTGGGCATGAAACCAGGGCTTTGTATATGTTGGGAAAATGCTCCACTGTTGAGCCCCCTCAACCTGGCAGGGATTTTTGTATTGCTCATCATGGTGCCACCGCTCCACCCTAGAAAAGAAGTTTAAAGTACATAATGAATCACTCAGGTCCATGTCCATCATCCAGGAAGCTCTCCATTCTCCACCTGGTCCTGAGACCCTTGTGATGCTTGAATATGTGAATGGAGATGCTGGTTGCAGGAGGGCAGAGGAGGACACCTGGGGGTGTGGCTTAGGAGTAGAGCACCTGCCTAGGAGCCCCCACTAAGGGGCTAGGGTGTGGCTCAGTGGTATCACCTACCACGTGAGGCCCTCCCTGGAATCATCCCCAGCCTGTTGTGGGTTGGGGGAAGTAAATCAAGATGGTCTTCTCTCTAAAGTGGCTACTGGGTATAAGAGTCAAGACCTTCAGGCTGGTGAGGCCCTGTCCACTGCTTCTCCCACTCTGCCTCCCCCTCCTGTCCTGGCCAGGGCTGCCAAGCAATAGGTGACATTTACAGAGTCTTAGGTAAAGTCTTTGGTGAAGGGGAAGGGCGAGGACTCGGGAAGCCATGCGCATTTGCAGAGCATGTGTACGTGTCAGTTTGTGTGGTAGGGAGGGGGAAGCTCTGAGTCTTTGAGTGTGAGTATTGGTTGATATGTGTGAAAGTGAGGATGCGAGGGGTCCTCACATTGGCACGTGACTATAAGTGATTATGTGTGCGACTGTGTATTTGACTTCATAAGGCACATGGTATGTGTGCAGTTGTGTGAATGCATGTGACTTTCAGTGTGTGGATATGAAAACTTTGACTGGAGTGTGTGCTGCTATGTGAGTATGTAGAGTAGATGGAGTGTGACTGAGAGTTGTGGTTGTGTGACTGTGTGAATGTGTGTGTTCAGAGGACAGGGACACCTGTTTGTTCAGATCTTTTCTGTTTCCATTTTTGTATGTGTGTGCATGCATGTTTTTGCATGTGTATGGGTGTGTATATGAGGGGCTGTGTGTGCAAATGTGTGTGCCTGCACGTGGAGGACTGAAGTTGGTGTTGGGAATCATCTTCCATCGCTCTTCCATTTTATTCATTGAGGCAGGCTCTTTCAATCAAACCCAGAGCTGGCCAATATCACCTTAGATTGTGCTGGGGATCCCCTACCTCTACTTTCTGAGGCTGGAAATACAGGAGGGCTGCCATGCCCATCTGGCCTTTATGTGAATCCTGGGGATCTGAACTCTGATCCTGACACTTGTGTGGCAAGAGCTTTAACTACCGAACTGTCTCCCTAGTCCCCATCGTATTATTCTGACCACCATCACCCTAATCCCCTTTTCACTTGGGTTCCTCTCCACACTGTCGAACCCTCATTTCCTTTTGTAAGTCTTTTGAGGATTTTGTTGTTTTGTTTTGGGGGGTTTTTTGGTCTTTTTGAGGCAGGGTCTCCCTGTAGCCCCAGCTGTCCTGGAACTCACTATGTAGACCAGACTGGCCTTGAACTCACAGAGATCCGCCTGCCTCTGCCTCCCGAGTGCTGGGATTAAAGGCGTGCTCCACCACGCCCCAGCTTGTTTTGTTTTTGACACAAGGTCTCATGTAGCCCAAGCTAGCCTCAAAACTCACTATGTAGCTGAGGAGGACCTTGAACTTGATCTTCCTGCTTCCACCTCTCACAAGCTGGCATCACAAGGTACGTCCCCACATCTTTGGAATTTTTAGTTCAAGTTCACGTTCTCAGGGTCCCTATGTCTAGACTGAGTATTTGCCTCCTGGACACGGGCCCTGTGTCCCAGCCGCAGGTTCCTGCACACGGTTTGTGACCCCCCTTAAGAAGGGGAAGAGAGTCGGGTGTGGTGGCGCACGCCTTTAGTCTCAGCACTGGGAAGGCAGAGGCGGGCAGATCTCTGTGAGTTCAAGGCCAGTCTGGTCTACATAGTGAGTTCTGGGACAGCTGGGGCTGCAGGGAGACCATGCCTCAAAAAGACAAAAAACAAGTGGGGGGGAGTTTCACAGTTGGGTGGAGTTGAGGACAAGACAGACCCCAATCTTCTGACCCTCAGTGCAGGCTACTTTACCTGTTTCTAGTTTCTCAGCCTGTTGGTTGCTCAGGCCTGGGACTCAGCACCCAGGAAGTAGAGACAGAAGGATCACAAGTTCAAGACCAGACTGGCCTCTAGAGCAAGACCCTGTCTCAAACAACAAGTTTTCATGGAGGCTGGTTGAGGCAACATCTAAGTTCATCCCTAGCCACTGTCCAGTTGCTGGTGGGAGGTACACGCTCCTTGTGGAGAACCACAGGGCTGCATGCCTCCAAGGACCAGTAAGGTCCTCAGGATGCTGTTCCCCCACATCTCTATCCCAGGTCACAGGGTGTGGTGGGTATGTGTGCAGTAGAGAGAAGTGAGCTGAGCTTGGTGGATGCATGAGGCATAGGACTATGAGATATAGGGGGGCCCCCCAATGGCCATGTTGGTTGGGGGCTGCAGGATGTGAGCCCTACAGACCATCTCTGCATTGCCCAAGGCTTTAGATTAAGAATCAATTAAGAGGTTGGAGGGGCTAGAGAGTTCATCGGTTCATCGGTTCATCAGTTAAGAGCACTGGCTGCTCTTCCAGAGGACCTGGGTTTGGTTCCCAGCACCCACATGGTGGCTAACAATCATCCATAGTTCCAGTTCCTGGTGATCCAACACCCTCTTCTGGCCTCTTCTGAGGCAAGGCATAGCATCACGGTGGTAGCATGGGATGGAGCAAAGCTATTCACTTCATGACAGCAAATGTCCCAGCCACAGGTTGCTGCACACAGTTTGTGACCTTCCTTAAGAAGGGGAAGAGAGTCGGATGTGGTGGCGCACGCCTTTAGTCTCAGCACTGGGAAGGCAGAGGCGGGCAGATCTCTGTGAGTTCAAGGCCAGTCTGGTCTACATAGTGAGTTCTGGGACAGCTGGGGCTGCAGGGAGACCATGCCTCAAAAAGACAAAAAACAAGTGGGGGGGAGTTTCACAGTTGGGTGGAGTTGAGGACAAGACAGACCCCAATCTTCTGACCCTCAGTGCAGGCTACTTTACCTGTTTCTAGTTTCTCAGCCTGTTGGTTGCTCAGGCCTGGGACTCAGCACCCAGGAAGTAGAGACAGAAGGATCACAAGTTCAAGACCAGACTGGCCTCTAGAGCAAGACCCTGTCTCAAACAACAAGTTTTCATGGAGGCTGGTTGAGGCAACATCTAAGTTCATCCCTAGCCACTGTCCAGTTGCTGGTGGGAGGTACACGCTCCTTGTGGAGAACCACAGGGCTGCATGCCTCCAAGGACCAGTAAGGTCCTCAGGATGCTGTTCCCCCACATCTCTATCCCAGGTCACAGGGTGTGGTGGGTATGTGTGCAGTAGAGAGAAGTGAGCTGAGCTTGGTGGATGCATGAGGCATAGGACTATGAGATATAGGGGGGCCCCCCAATGGCCATGTTGGTTGGGGGCTGCAGGATGTGAGCCCTACAGACCATCTCTGCATTGCCCAAGGCTTTAGATTAAGAATCAATTAAGAGGTTGGAGGGGCTAGAGAGCTCATCGGTTCATCGGTTCATCAGTTAAGAGCACTGGCTGCTCTTCCAGAGGACCTGGGTTTGGTTCCCAGCACCCACATGGTGGCTAACAATCATCCATAGTTCCAGTTCCTGGTGATCCAACACCCTCTTCTGGCCTCTTCTGAGGCAAGGCATAGCATCACGGTGGTAGCATGGGATGGAGCAAAGCTATTCACTTCATGACAGCAAGAAGAGGGAAAGAGAGACAGAGACACAGAGAGATGGAGTTCGAGGACCTTGGGTAATGCACAGACCCCAGTGGCACACCCCAAGGACCCACTGCCTGTGACTAGCCCCACCTCCTAAGTTCCCTCCTTCCAATAGCTCAGCAAATGACCACATCAGTGAGTGAGTCCACAGGTAAGGGCAGAGTCCTATTAATCCCTTTCTCTCCCCAAAGTCCAGCTCTGCTCATGGCTGTATGGGGGAACCAAGCCTTCAGCACACAGCCTTGGGGGCCCCCCTCAGATCACAGTCATAACATAAAGTCCAAGGTAAGGAATTTATGGTGGTGACCCCAGGCACTGCCAGCAGGACAGCAGGGATGGCAAGGAGGAGGTACCTACACACAGGTCCCTTCAGAGTGCCCTGACACCAGCCTGCAGGACCAGTGGGAGGCAACAGGTACCAATGCATGGTGAGCTGGGTGGGCCAGTCACTCCAACACCCCTAAGGGCAAGTGGGTTCATTCCCAGGACCTCCAGCCTGACGTGCTCAGGGCTGAGCAGCTGTTGCCAGATGGACCCACAGGAGATGCCCAGAGTAGCCACACAGGGGCCCCAGGGCCCCTAAGTGCGCCCAAGACTTCAGCTTCTACCACCAACACCAGCTAGTTAAGCGAGAACTGCCCATAGCTCCTTATTGCCTCGGGGACAAAATCCATACCTCTGAGGTACCACAGAACATGTGAGCCGGCCAGTGTCCCCATGCCTCACCAGGGTAGCTGGTTCAACAGTTGCAGCAATTCTGGGTCAAGTTAAGGGCAAGCTAGCCAGCGTACCCCTTGGAATTCTCTTTCCATTCCCTGTTCCCCCCTTTCCTTCTGTAAAGTCTTAGTTTGGGAGTTTAAGAGAGAAAAGGAGGTGGATTGTCCTTTTGGATAAAATATTTATTAGGAGAGCTGGAGACATGGTACAGCAGTTAAGAGCTCATACTATTCTTGCAGAGGAACTGGGTTCAGTTCCTGGCACCCATGTCAGGTGACTCACAACCTGCTGTAACTCCAGCTCCAGGAGACCCAACATCTCTGGGCTCCAAGGGTACCTGCACACATGTGCATATATGAACACATGTACACATAATTAAAAATAAAGTAAATCTTTAAAAAAATTATTAGGGAGTTCTTTTTTATTATTTAAAAAAAATTTTTAAAGACAGAGGCCCCATGCTGGCCTGAAACTGGGGGAATGCTTAGCATCACAAAAGACAGCATGATGCCGACTTTGGGGACAGTTCAGTCTCATGAGGCAATGTGGGGATCCCCTCTATAGGTTTCAGAGATGAGAAGGTCCCAGGCCATATAGGTGATGAGTGACCCATAGGATGGGCTTAGGGTCAGGTTGTCTGATGCAAAGAAGGGGCAAAGTTTCAGCCCTTTCCATAATATGAGCCGTGCCACCCATCTGTGACCCTTGATTTGTAGGGTGCTTGGTAAACTTCCTTCAGGACAATGAGGATTATAAAGTCACAGACAGCCCAACATGGCGCCTGCCATTTCTTTTACAGCAGCTGTGAGGGTACAGAGCAAGACGCTGCTCCAGCTGAGTGTCAATAGCCCCAAAGTAACTCCTTCCTTTCTTTTCCTTGTGTGTGTGTGTGTGTGTGTGTGTGTGTGTGTGTGTGTGTGTAGGACAGGGGGTCAGGGGACAACTTGAAGGAGTTGGTTTTCTCTTCTACCATGTGGCTCTTGGGGATTGTCCAACTTTGGTTTCTTATTGTTGTAAGAAACATTATGAGCAGCCCGGCACAGTGGTGCCCGCCTTTAATCCCAGCACTTGGGAGGAAGAGGCAGGTGGATCAATTGAGGTTTCCTCTTCCCAGGTGGGTCACGTTTACTTGCTGAGCCATCTCACTGGCTCCTCCCTGTTCTATTTTTTGAGAGAAAAAAACCAGCTGTAGCTCAGGCTGGCTTTGAGTTCTGGGATCACCATTGTGTGCCATTGCACCTGACTTGTGTGTCTGTATGTGTAAGCATATGTGTGCGCTTGTGTGTTTGTGTATGTGCATGCATATGGTGGGTGCTTTGGGTGCTATTCCTCAGCTGCCGTCTACTTTGTTTTTTAAGACAGGGTCTGTCACTGTGACACGGGGCTCACTGATTAGGCTAGACAGGCTGGCCACTCCTGCCTCAACCTTCCCAGCACTGGGATTGTCAGCTTGTGCCTCTACACATGGCTTTTTCCTATGGATTCTAAGAATGGAACTTGGGTCATTTGGTTGTTTGGTGCTTATGTGCAGGCATTTACTTTATCAACTGAGCCATCTGCCCAGCGCTGCGGCCAGCTTCTTAAATGCAGTATCTTGAGGATCCCTGTTCTGACCTCTCTCCCAACCTAAATTAGGTCCCCTTTGTTACTCCCCTAACTCCTTGTCCCTTTCTTCAGAGGCATTTATCACAGCCCGGTGAGGACCAGTCTGTGTCAGGCAGGTCCCCTTTCGTCACATTCTACTCCGCACACTGGCTGCAGGGAGGCTCCTTTGCTTAATTCTTTCTCTGTGCCAACGCAAGTTTAAGAGCTCAGCAAACAGCTCAATCTAAGATGTTCAAAGGCCCCAGAACTGCAAACACAAAATCAACCAAGAAACTATTCAACCTGTAGATAGCCCTAAACTCTTCTAGAATACCAATAAATTAATATATATATAATTTATTTATTTATTATTTAGTGTATGAGTGTATTGCCTCCATGTGTGTAAGTGCACTTGTGTCGTACAGTGCCTGTGAAGATCAGAAAACAATGTCAGAGTCCCTTGAACTGTAGTTACTGACAGTTGTTAACCACCATGTGGATGCTGGAAATGAAACCCAGGTCCTCTGCAAGAGCAGCCATTGCTCTTAACCACTAAACCATCTCTCCAGTCCCTAGAATCTCAATAAATTTAAAGGAATCCTCAAAGCTGACCTATGAGATAGGAGCTGTTTTAATCGTTATTGTTGTTACTACAGTGCTGCCCATGGCACCCAGGGCTCGGCCATGCTCCCGAGGATGTTATCTGTTTGATGTTGCTGATGTAGAGGGACTGAAAACATTACTCGGAAGGCTGAGACCTCCCTTATCTCTCCACACTTCCTTTCAAGAGGCTCACTAGACGGGAAAAGGAGGATCTGGATCTGCTAGAAAGTTTTAGGATCTAGTCTTAGGAATGATGTAATCATCTCTTTTATATCCCGTTGGCCAGGACTCAGTCACATGACACTGTCCAACCAGGAGGGAAGCTGGGAAATGCAGTCTTATGATGTGAACAGGAAGAGAAACCAGGTTGGGTAAGAGGATGGCCTTGTGCACCCCGTGTTCCCTGCCGCCTAATGGCTGGGAGGTGCCCATGTCTTCCTGTGAAGTGTTCACTGACAATCAAAGAACGATGGGATGCTGTGGAGAGACATGTTGGTGGTGATGGTGGTCCTTTTTTATTATTTCTATTTTATGTGTATGCATGTATTGCCCAGCTGTCTGCATGTTTTTAAGTGCTGCACCTGTGTTGTGCAGTGCCCGTGGAGGTCTGAAGAAGGTGTTGAAATCCCTAGAACTGGAGTTAAGAACAACAGCCACCATGTGGGTGCTGGGATCCAAACCTGGGTCCTCTGCAAAAGCATCCAGTGCGCTTAACCACTGAGTCATCTCTCCAGCCTTGTGATGTTTTAAGACAAGGGAAATACTGGCTTGGTGTGCAAAAGTTGGATCACAGAGATCTAGTAAAGGCAGACGAGGTGGAGCACAGCTGTATTCCCAGCACTTGGGAGGTGGAGGCAGGAGGATCAGGAGTTCAAGGTCAGCCTTGTCTACTTAGCAAGCTTGGGGCCAGCAAGCATTACCTAAGATCAAGTAAAAAAAAAAATCTGAAAATAAAGAAAATGGTTATTCCAGAAACACTGAGGAGTAGTCATCACCTTACATCCGGAGAAGAGCATGTGACTCACTAAGTAGGGACCAGTCAGGACCATCCACCCCAAGTGGTCCAAGTCTGGAAGTGAGACCCAAGCCAGCCTGAGGAGTGGCTGCCGTCGAACTTTTTCCTCTTTGGTTTTCCCTCCCTCCCTTCCTTCCTTCCTCCTTCCTTCCTCCTTCCTTCCTTCATCCTTCCTCCCTCCTTCCTTCCTTCCTTCCTTCCTTCTTCCTTCCTCCCTCCTTCCTTCCTCCTTCCTTCCTCCCTCCCTCCTTCCTCCCTCCTTCCTTCCTCCCTCCCTCCTTCCCTACCTCCCTCCCTCCCTCCCTCCCTTCTTTCTTTCTTTGTGTATATGAGTATTTTGCCTGCATAT
>NW_008357641.1:714576-764818 GCF_000622305.1 Nannospalax galili
TCCCTCCCTCCCTTCTTTCCTTTTTTTGAGTGTTTGTGTGGTAAATGTGGGTGTGTGCACAGAGAAGGACTTCCCAGTGTCCTGACCCACCTGTCTTGCCCTTTCCTGTTGAAAGATGGTCTCTCTGAGCCTGGAGTTGGCTTGATGGCTGTAAAGTTCCTGCATTCCCCCAGTGCTGAGGCTACAGAAGCTGCACAGCCACACCCAGCTTTTTATATGAGCTTTTTGAGTGTTTGTGTGGTAAATGTGGGTGTGTGCACAGAGAAGGACTTCCCAGTGTCCTGACCCACCTGTCTTGCCCTTTCCTGTTGAAAGATGGTCTCTCTGAGCCTGGAGTTGGCTTGATGGCTGTAAAGTTCCTGCATTCCCCCAGTGCTGAGGCTACAGAAGCTGCACAGCCACACCCAGCTTTTTATATGAGCTCTGGGGATGCGAACTCAGGGCATCGCACTTGCACAGCAAGCACTTTTGCCCACTGAGCCTCTCCCCTGCCAGCTCATCTTGAGCTGGTTGGAGTTGTGCCCTCAAACACTAGCACAAGCCTGAAATTGTGGGGTGCTGTGGGTCCTTCATTTGGCTTTAATGTCTGTTTATTATGGCGGGACTTCAGTGGAGATGACCATGGGTGTAGACAGTATGAGTCATGAGATGCTTCTGTGTGTGTGTGTGTGTGCGCGCGTGCACACACATGTATACATAAGTCTCAAGACTGGGGAGATGGTTCAGTGGATAATGGCTTGTGCCTGCTGCACAAGAATGGGGACCTGAGTTCAGAGCCCCAGCACCCACAGAAAATCTGGGATGGTGACATAGACCAGTAATCCCAGCACTGAGGAGGATCCCTAGAGCTCATTGGCCCACCAGTGTAGCTCAGTTTTTGAGGCCCAGGTTCACTGAGAGACCCTGTCTCAAAACAAGGTGGAGGGGCTGAAGAGATGGCTCAGCCATTAAGAACTCTGGTTGTTCTTGCAGAAGACCTGGGTTCGAATCCCAGCACCCACATAGCAGCTAACAGCTGTCGGTAACTTCAGTCCCAGGGGATCCGACAGCCTCCTGCACTTAGCTACATGCAGGCAATACATGCATACACATAAAATAAAAATAATAAAAATTTTAAAAAACATAAGGTGAAGAGCAATAAAGGAAGACACTGAATGTTGTCCCTTGGCCTCTACATGCATTCACATACATGTGTGTACCCACTCCCACACACAAATCAGGGTCTCACTATGTAGCCCTCAGCCTCCCCAGTGCTGGGATAACAGGTCTGTGCTACCATGCCTGAATCTACTTGTCCTTGTTAAATGCAGCTGGTCATTTAAGGCTCACACTGGTTCCCCAGGTACAGAATGGCCAGGGAACAACTAGAATATGGGTTAGCCCACTCTGGGCTTGCGGAAGCCATTTCCACCTGCCATTCTCCACTGAGGCCCGTTTTCCAATGCCCCGAGTGGAGCAGCAGGGCTGGTGTACAGATCTGGGTAGGCCATTCAAGGGTTATAAGAACTGGAAAATAACCAGTGTAGACTGGCACTTGTGCACTGATCCTGTCTGCACCTTCAAAGATGCTGGTGCTGCGGGAAGAGGCAAGGTGAGTGTGGGGCGGTGCTCCCTCTCCACAGGACTCTATGGGGAGGGAGGAGTAGAGAGTGACTCAATGGATCCTTCTTCACCCATGAGGGTCAAATTCTTTGCATTTTATCATGAGCTAAGTCTTGCTTCTCTAAGCACAAGACCACTCATCCGCACCCTCCCCTACGTGGCTGCTGTAGAAGTGGAAAGAGGTTCAGAGGGGAATCCCACAGGTATTTTTTTAATTCATTTCTAAAAATTTTATTTTTATTATTTTTTACTTTTTTATGTGTATGAGTGTATTGCCTGCATGTAGGTAAGTGCACCCGTGTCGTGCAATGCCCGCGGAGGACAGAAGAGCCTGTCAGATCCCTGGAACTGGAGTTACAGACAGTTGTTAGCTGCCATGTGGGTGCTGGGATTTGAACCCGGGTCTTCTGCAAGAACAACCAGTGTTCTTAACTGCTGAGCCATCTCTCCAGCCCCAAGATTTTCTTTTTTAAAATATATTTTATTTGCTGGGTGTGGTGGCACATGCCTTTAATCCCAGCACTCGGGAGGCAGAGGCAGGTGGATCTCTGTGAGTTCAAGGCCAGCCTGGTCTACATAGCGAGTTCCAGGACAGCTGGGGCTACAGGGAGACCCTGTCTCGAAATAGACCAAGAATATATATTTTTTTAATTTGTTTTATTGTATGTGTATGAGTGCATTGCCTACATGTATGTTAGTGTACCTCATGTCTTGCAATGCCAGGGAGGTCAGAAGGTGTCAGATTCCCCTGGAACTGGAGTTAAGGATGATTCATTATACACACCCAGGTCCTCTGCTAGAGCAGCCAGTGCTCTTAACTGCTGAGCCATCTCTCTAGCCCCAGTATGATATTTTCTTTAAAAAAATATTTTTTACATTTGTGTGTGTGCATGCACACACATGCATGTACTATGGCGTGTATGTGGAGGCCAGAGGACAACTTGTGAGAGTTGGCTCTCTCCTTCTATCATTCGGGTTCCAGGAATCCAATTCAGGTGGCATGAGCAATGTACCTACCAATTTATCAATGGCTGCCGAAAGAGGAAGAACCAGTTTTCTCCAGGGATGAGCTGTGGATTATCCAATCTCAAGTGGTCAGCCCAAAACACATGTATATAAGAACTTGGGAGGGTATGTGTGTGTATATGTATATATATGTAAGTGTGTATATAATATGTATATCAGAAATTAAAGAAGAGCTCATGAATTTGGGGGGGATTAGTAGGAGTTGGAGGGGGAGAAGGAGGAGTAGAAATGATGTTATTTCAGTGCTCATGTATGAAATTCTCAAAAAAATTTTAAAAATTGCTGGGTGTGATAGTGCATGCCTTTATAAAATCCCAGCACTTGGTAGAGGCAGGCAGATCTCTGTGAGTTCAAGGCCAGCCTGGTCTACATAGCAAGTTCCAGGACAGCTGAGGCTACAGGGAGACCCTGTCTCAAAAAAAATTAATTAATTAAATTTAATTTAATTATTTAAAAAATATTTTGTGACAATCATTCCACTCTCTCTGCCTTAAGGTCCAGCATTAAGATCAGGAGTGGTGGGGCATGTCTGTAATCCCAGGCTTCAGGAAATTGAGGCAGGAGGATGGTGGGTTTGAGGGCATCTGGCTATGCAGCAAGAAAAAAAAGCCTCAGGTGGAGAGACCCAGAAGTGTGGGACTCCAGGGTGGGCCTGGCTTCCTACTCAGAGCACTGGTCCAAAGACTGAAGGGGCAGAGCCAAAGGGAAGTAGGACTAGGGAGACAGTTCTGTGAGTGCAGATCCCTGCACCCACATAAAAAGGTGCACTTCTGGGGCTGGAGAGATGACTCAGTGGTTAAGAGTACTGGTTGTTCTTGCAGAGGACCCAGGTTTTCCAGCACCCACATGGCAGCTAACAATTGTCCAAAACTCCAGTTCTAGGGGATTCGACACCCTCTTCTGACATCCGACGGCACTGCAAAACACAGGTGCACCTACCTACATGCAGGCAATATACTCATATACATAAAAGTTAAATAAATATTAAATAAAAATTTAAAAATAAGTAAATTTTTTTTTAAATTTGGGCTTCTGTTACCTCAGTGCTGGGGAGGCACCGAGCGACAGTGGGATCCATGGAGTTCATCGACTAGTTAGTTAGAAAATTCCAGGTTCCAGTGAGAGATCTTGTCCCTGAAAATAAGCTGGAGGATGTAGAGGAAGGCCTCCAGCCCCCACGTGTGGGTGCAGAGCTGTGTATGTACCCATACGCACACAGTCACAAACACATGCATGCACTACATACATACAAATGCGCACATGCGATTACTTTGATGTGTCCACTTGGTGCAGATTCTTGGTGAAACATTTTTCTGGGTGTTAGATGAAGGTGCTTTAGTGGGTGAGATTAATGCTGAAATTAGTGCTTTGTGCTTGTGAGGGTGGGTGTGCACATGCCATACACGCTCGTGGAGGTCAGAGGATAACGTCAGTGTTGGTCCTTGCCTCCCATCTTGTTTCTGAAGACAAGGCTAGCTGGATTCTCCTGTCTCCACCTCCCCTCTCACGTTAGGAGCACAGGGATTACAGATGTGTGATGTCACACCCACTTTATGTGAGATATGGGGATTCAAACTTGGGTCCTTACATTTGCATAGCAAACACTCTGCCCACTGAGCCACCTCCCTGAAATGGATGTACTGTAAGGCAGATGAGATATGTTCAGTCATTTGAGACCTTAACTGAACAAGACAGACCTTCTGTACCAGAAAGAACTCCCTAACTGCCTTTGAATGCAAACTACAGCACCTCCCTGGGTTTACTCCACAGAGCCGGGATTTATCACGGCTCTAGGACAGCACAGCCAGCATCTTAGAACATCGTCTCCTCCCTCCATGCAGATGGTCCCTGACTCGCAGTGGCACTACTGTGATTCTCAACAACTGTGTGGGGTAAAAGTGAACCTGCTGGACCAGTGTGCTTTTCACTTTCACTACATAGCATGGGGTGTTCAACACTTTAGCATGAAATAGGTGTTGGTTTTGCCCAGCTGTAGGCTAATGGAAGTTTGCTGAACACCTGTAAATTGGGCTTAGCTCAGCTCTGATGTTCATAGGTTAGGTATATAAAGTGCATTTTTGGCTAGGCATAGTGGTGTGGTGTACACCCGCCATTCTAGCTCTAGGCCAGGAGAATTCAAGACTAGCCTGGACCACACAGGCTAGTTCAAGACTAGTTCAAGACTAGCCTGGACCACACAGTGACACTGTCTCAAGATCAAATGCATTTTCAGAGCCGGAGTATGGTTCAGCTGGTAGAGTGCTTGTAGCTCAGATGCTACATACAGCTTGTGCCTAGCATACATAAGTCCCTGGGTTCTGTTAACAGCACCACATAAACCAGGTGTGGTGGCCCATGCCTGTAATCCCAACACTTAGGAGATAGTGGCAGAAGATGAGGCATTCAAGGCCATCCTCAGCTAACAACCATCCATAACTCCAGTTCCAAGGGTCTGAAGTCCTCTTCTGTCCTTCACAGGCACTGCATGACACAGGTACACTTACATACATGCAGGCATAACATCCATACACATAAATTTTTTATTAGAAGCAATCAATCAATCAATCAATCAATAAACAAATAGAAATATCAGACTGGCACTTTGGTCTTCATGGCCCATTGTGCCCATCTACTGCTAGGAACCCTCAGGCCCCACAAGGGCCCACAGCAACCTCCTCACATGACTCCAGGTGACAGCCACAGAATGACTTTATCCATCAGAGTGAGGCAAAGATTTGGTATCGGCCTCTCCCTGTCAGCAAGGCTGTGAGTGACTGGCCAGTGTCAGGCACCAGATAGGATACCTATGTTCTATACCTGACCATCACTGTCACAAGATATAGAAAGAGTCAAGCCAACATGGGAAGGAATTGTTTGAGGTCATGGTTTCAGAGGTTTCAGTTTAAGACAGTAGACACAGCACCACACTCTGGGCTTGAGGTGGGCAGACTATCAGGGCAGTCAGAGCCTGTGGTTGGAGGCTGCTTCCCTCACAGTGGCCAGGAAGCAGAGCAAGAAACAGCAGAAAGAGGCAAGAGACAAGATACACCCCTTCAAAATACCCTAGCAACTCACTGCTCCACCTAGACCCACTGTCCACAGCCTCCATCAGTCCTAACTGTCCATTCAGTCCGATCAATATTCCCAACCGTCAATCCAATCAATAGATTCACCAACGTTTCAAACCAGGAATGAGGTCAGAGCCCTCAAGACCCAAGCACTTCTCAGAGACCTAGCTCTGAACACCATGCTGGGGACAGAGCAGAACCCACCTCAACTGCCTCCAGCAGCTTTCTGTTACTGCTGCAAATGCCCAAGACAATGAGCTTAGAGAGATAGAGACAGCTAGTGCTGGAAGGACTACTCAGGAGGTGGGCGATCATAATGTCAAGGACAACCTGGGCTACAGAGTGAGACCCTGTGTCAATAAAAAGTAAAAAGGAGGCTGGGAATGGAACTCAGCAGTAGAGCCCCTGCCTAGAATCCCCCAGTGAGGGGCTGGCCTGGCACGTGGGAGGTCCTGGTTTCATCCCCAGCAAAAAAAAGAAAAAGAAAAAATACTTTGTACTCCAAACTGTCCATCTGCCTTCAGATGGGCTCTGATGCGTTATTTCCCCTTGGTGGTCTGTGGTGGGTGAACTACAGTGGACTTTTGAATAATGTGCTAGAGCTACAGCTCCCTGAAGCAGACAAGGGCAGAAGCTGTGTCTAGGAGGGAGAGGAGCCTAGAACCCTCACTAGACTTCGGAGCTTCCAGCTGCAGCTGCTCCTCCCCTGTAGAGCCGCTATGGGGGAGCTGGCTGTGGGCGGATCCGTTTTGGCCAATGGATTGCAGCAGAAGTGATAGGCAGATGTGGGTGATGGGGATGTTTTTGGGGGAAGCAGGATGGAGGGGTGGGAAGGGTACAGGGAGAACAGAGGACAACTTTGTGGAGTCCTTTATGTGGGTTCAGAGACAGAATTCAGATCCTGGCCAAGCCCTTTACCTGCTGAGCCTCTCTCCCAGCCAGTGACAGGGAGTTCTGGACAGAAGCCTTAAGGAGAGCTGCCTGTGGCGCTCAGGGTCTGGGCACCTGGCCTTCTCACATGACCAGGCCTGTGCTAACCCACAGCAGGATGAGGGAGATGGAGCAGAGCCCCACACGTGGGTTTGAAACAGCCTGGCCTAGAGTGAGGTTTCCAGGCCTGCGTGACTACAGACTAAGCTGTACACTTTGGAGTATAATTAAAGTTGATTGTCTTGAGTCACAGAACTTCAGAGCTGCTTGCTAAGCTGCACCAGGCAGTAGGTCTGTGACAGGCATGGGGACTTTGGCAGCACTGGTGGTTCCTCAAGCTCCCATTCTTGTAGCCCTCAATACGGCTCTGATATGGAGCTCCTTGCACTTTGCTCCACTCCCTACAACCAGACCAACCTCTGGCTGACTCATTCTCCAAGGCCTATCCTACCCCAGGGGCCTTTGCACCTGCTGTCCTTCAGAAGCTCTCCACTGTCAGATGTTCGTGAAGAACATCCACAGGTTCCCTTGGGTTTCTGTGGCCCCTCAGCCAAAGATACCTGCATACAGTTCCTCTCCACCCCCACTTCTCCCATCAGACATGGCAGTCCACCTAGCTTGGGCAGTTTAAATGGACCTAGGACTCCAGTGGGCCAGAAGAACCTCATGGGAACATTCTTCATCTCTTTGATCCCAAAGATCTCACCATGAGGTGACTGAGGCTTGATCCATGATGTCATCATGAATGTCCATGTCACATGCCTATAATCCCAGCTCTCAGAAGACTGAGCAGGAGGATTGCAAGTTAAGGCCAGTCTGAGTTACATATCAAGTTTAAGGCCACCCTGGGCTATAGAGTGTGAGTGCAAGCTCAGAGACCATCCGCAGTGGATCTTAGCACTGTTCCAAGGGCACACCTGTCCCCTGTTGCAGTGGGAAACCCTAACATGAAAGGCTCGGCTGCTGGGTCCCTGCCACATCTGCTAGAAGCATTTGAACTCGGGAAACTGAGCCAATAGAAGCAAGCAAGCAAACAGGTATCGATGTTCAGCGCAAAGAAAACCTGCTGAGAGGAGAGATGGCAGCACTGCCTCTGATGCCCAGGCTTGGCAGAGAGCCCGGGGGACCTGGGTCCCGGCTGCAATGCCCTGCCCATTGCTCACCCCTCTGTGGACCAGAACAGGGCCTTGAAGAGAACAGACCGACCAAAGTCACAGGCACACTTTCTCTTGAAAGAAGGTTTAAAATGCATTTTAAACCTTCACACAATTCAAACATTTTTCTTAATATCTTCTGCTGAGGGAAAAAATTAATAACATGGCGCAACATAAAAAACTAAATTAAAGGCATTTTGGAACCAGCAATTATTTCATAAGCTTCTCTTTTATTGCTGTGCTAATGCGCCTAATTGCTGTCTTAATGAGACATTAATTTCTGGCTAATGTGATGTTATTATAGAAATTGCAGTCAATCTCTTAGAAAGGAGGAAAGTGCTAGAAAGCTGTCCCGTGAGGCAGGGGATCTGGTCATTCTAAGTCAGAGGGGTGAAGGAGAGGGAGCGGAGGTGATGCAGGAACCCAGGCCAGGAGCCGGCAGCCGGCAGCCAGTGACACCCCAAACAGTCCCTGCTGCCACACCCGGGGACCCAGAAAGACCAAACTTCAAATAGAAGAAAGTGTGGTGGGAAATGTGCAACCTAATAGCACCTCTAGAGCATTTAAGACTGACCTCTGACCAGGAGGGAGTCGCCAGCATTATTCTCGTCTTTTAGCAGAGATGGAGGTACAGGGAGGCTGAGTAATCCAGGATCACACAGGGAGTACATGGTGAAGATGGAATTTGAACCAGCCCATTTAGCTTAACCATCAAGTTTTGCCACCTACCAGCTGGACCTTCACATGTTTGACAACAGTGATGTCAACATGCGGAATTCCATTCCCAGAACACACACGAAAACTAAATACCCAGAACATGAACAGGAACAGAAGTGGAGGTATTGCTCAGGGGCCCCTCGGTGCATGTCCCATGCTTCTCTCTTGGGAGGAGAGGGAAGTAAAGTCCCAGCTAAGCACTCCCGACCAGAAAGGGAGGACAGAGACTTACGGCTTGAGCTGGAGTCGGGCTGCACCATCTCAGGCCTCCAGTGGTCCATGGCCAACCTGAGTGTGCTGGGCAGATCAGGAGACAGGGGAGGAAGTGTCTTCTACCCTATGTCTCAGGGAAATACAGTGCAGCTGGGATCTTGGTTGCTGTGGAGACTGCCACAAAGAATTTTGGGGGGGAGGGAACATTCCAGGGGTATTAAACAATTTGCTCCCTCCCCTGGGGGGCAGCATTGGAACCAGAGATGATCAGACCCAGGAAGGGCAGGTGGAGTCCAGGAGCCTGGAACCTTCTCCAGAGGTCCCCAGCCATGCAAAAGGGATAAAGGCTGGGCAGGCCCCAGGGTAGGGTGAGGGTCCCCCACTTGAAACCTCTGTGCCCCGTGCGATGGAGAGTATGGGACAAGTCCTCTGACATCACTTCTTTTTTTTTTTTAATTTTGTAAAATGTTTTGTTTTTTTAATTTTTATTTTATGTATATGAGTGTATTGCCTGCATGTATGTGAGCGCACCCATGTCATGCATTCCCGCAGAGGTCAGAACAGGGCTTTGGATTCGTAGCTGCCATGTGGGTGCTGGGAATTGAACCCAGGTCCTCTGGAAGAGCAGTCAGTGCTCTTAACTGCTGAGCCATCTCTCCAGCCCCGTGACATCACTTCTTTTTATCATTATTTTTATTCTATATGTATGAATGTTTTGCCTGCATGTATGTACATGTATGAAACACCCATAGAAGCCAGAAGAGGACACAAGATGCCCTGGAACTGGAGTTAGCAAAGGTTGTGAGCCATCGTGTGGGTGCTGGGAACTAAACCTGGGTCCTCTGCAAGAGCAGCACTGCTGAGCCATCTCTCCAGCTGGCCCCCCATCACTTCAAATCTAAAGAAGGTTTATTTTCTTTGTGTGTGCCTGTGCTGGTTAGTTTCTGTCAACTTGATGCAAACTACAAACACCTGGGCAAAGGAGCCTCAGCTGAGGAATCTCCTGTCAGTCTGGTCTGTGGCCATGTCTGTAAGGTACTTTCTTAAACTGTTAATTACAAGGGCTCAACCCACTGTGGGTGGTGCCACCCCTAGGCAGATGGTCTTGGGTTGTATAGGCAAGCAGGCTGAGCACAGGCCAGAGGAACAAGTCGGCAAGCAGCGTTCCTCTTCAGTTCCTGCTGCCAGATTCCTGCTTGAGCTTCTGCCCTGGCTTCCCTGGGAGATGGACTGTGACCTGGGAATTGTAAGATGAAATAAGCTCTTCCCACCCAAGGTGGGTTTTAGTCAAAGTGGTTTATCACAGCATAGAGAAGCCAGTTAGAACAGTGCCAGTGCCACAACGTGTATGTGGAGGTCAGAGAACAATTTGAAGGGGTTGGTTCCCTCCTTCTGCTCTGAGTTCCAAATACTGAACTCAGGTGATTCAGGCTTGGTGGCAAGCACCTTTACCCACTGAGCCATCACAACAGACCCCATCACTTCTTTCCTTCTTTCTTTCTTTTCTTTCTTTTTTGAGACAGGGCAAGCCTGGAACTCATTATGTAGACCAAGATGGCCTCAAATTCACAGAGATCTGCCTGCCTCTGCCTCCCAAGTGCTGGTATAGGCTCACATGTAGCCCAGGCTAGTCTTGAAGTTGCTATGTAGCCAAAGACGACCTTGAACTCCTGATCATTTTCTCCCCATGTGCCCAGTGCTGGGATTGTAGGCATGAGCCTCCACACAGTTTATGGAACCCACAAGTTTGTGCATGCTAAGCAAGCTCTCTACAGCCACGCCACATCCCTGATTCCCCTCCTGATCCTTCCCCAGCTCCTCCTACCTTCCTCCTCCTTTTCCACATTCCAGTTCCACCTCAGGACAAGTCTCTCAGTAGGGTACAGCATGGGCCTGACCTTGTCATAGTCCCTCAGTCCCAGGAAAAGGCCAACCTGCCCTCTGGTTCCCTAGTTCCTCTGATTGGGACGGGAGTCTGGACAGCCCAGTGTGTGCCAAGGACATAGTTATAGCCCCGGTGTAGATCATCAACCTGACTCTTCCTCTCTCTTCCCTAACACCTCCAAGAAATCGGGAGCATGTGCTGTGGTGGCAGCTGAGGGATTTTTTTCTTATCTTTTCTTTCCTCATTTGTTTTCAATCTGTTAATAAAACACAAGTAAATCAAATTTACTCTGAGGGAAGCAGGGTGTGGTGAGGCAGGGGCCCTGGTGTGTTCAGAAGTAGAAATTTAATAAGAAGGAAAAATAAAAATAGCCACCATGCTGGGGTAACAGTGGTGAGGGGGAGAACTGGGAGATGTTCCTATGGTGGATGTGCAGAGGGCTTTGGAAAGGTGAGGGAGGGACCCAGGAGGCTCTAAGGAGGAGGAGGAAGGAAACCATGTCTTGCCTGGGTAGCGGTGAGCCCTGAACGGGGACATTTAGCCCAGGTGCACTTGGCCTTTGCAAAATTTTCAGTATCATAAGCAGCTCAGAAAATGTCAGAACTGGCAAGAACAGTCATGAAGGGTGCTTACGCCACAAGTTTTGAACACAGCCTCCAGCAATCAGTGACTTCACCTGTTCTTCTAGCCATATGGCGTCTAACCAGAGGAAGGGAAACCTTCACAAATTTGTACAGAAAGGGTGACCTAGCCATCAGAAGAAAAATAGAGACACAAAGGTCACCAGTATGCAGTGGAATATTACTAAGCCATGAAATGGAATGAAACACCCACACAATCCTATGACAAGGATGAGCCTTCAGCAGCCACTGCCTATGGTCAGGGCACCATGGTGCATAGACTGTCAGAACAAGTGACCTTAGAGAGGCAAGGCACTGCTGAGTAACTGCCAAGGCAGGTAATGGGTGAGGAGGAACTCAAATGGATACACACACACACACACACACACACACACACACACACACACAAATGCTAGCACTGGCATTTTTAATCTTGTCTTCTGGAAGCATCTGTTTCTACTCTCGCAAGATGCCCCTGCCTCCTCTGTACCATTTACAGGCCCAGGCTGTCGCAGTTTTCCCAATCACCCGTGGGTACCAGCTGTGTCTTACAAGGCTTAAAGTTCCGAAAAATTTCCCAGCTGCACCTGGGCCCTACACCCCGTGTGAGGTGATTGCTCCTTCAGGTGCACTGGGATGTCTCTCAAATGCGTCTCCACATCTGTAAACATGCAAGTGTTCGGATCATGTCTTCCATATATAATGAAATCGTCAGGACAACAGTGTAAAGTCCTGAACCACTATGCCATAGTGCAGTTATGGAAATAACCTTGATAAGGCACTCAGAGACTCTAAGCCATCATCCATGTAAGTGTCAGGCGATTCCAGAAGTTGGAAGATACTGAAGTAAACCCTTAGCGAGGCTAATACAGCAGGAAAAAACAAAAAACAAAACAAAAAAAACTATCAATTGTCTGGCTGCCTCTGAGTGGGGTATTTTTCTAAGGCCTCTGTGTACTTTCCTCACCCCTGATGAACTTGGCCAGGCTGCCTCTAGCTGCTTAGTCTGGCCTAGGGCCAATAGGGAACTAGTCACTCCCCTCTAGGGCTATGTCTACACCTGCCTTCTAGGCTATCTGCATCTGTCTCTAGGCTATGCATCTTTCCCCTAGGCTGTGCCTGCACCTTCTAGGCTCTGTCTGACCCTGTCCCCTAAGCTCTGTCTATATCTGTTTCCGTAGTTGTGCCGGCACAGGCATCCTTGGTTGGATGAACAATCTCTGTGCTCAAGAGAGAAACGTTAACAGTTTTCTCAGGATAGATAGCCATTTGCTCCTTGATCAACCTTCTCCCTTTAACCTGTATTGTTTTATAGCCATGTCTACCAACTGATGTTTATTGCCTCATGAACTCCTGGGGGCACCAGGAGCTGAGGTGCTTCCAGCATCTTCCCAGGCCCAAATACTTTTAATACTAATATTAATAGAAGACCAATAAATCTGCAGTTCAACATGGGACTTTCAGTCACCCTGCATGGCTGTCACCTGCAGGTACCCTGGCCATTCCGTTAGAGAATTGGCTGGGGAGATTCCCACTCCTGGAGGCCTCCTTCCTCCACAATGGGATGGACACACACACACACACACACACACACACACACACACACAGTAGAAATCACCTGTACCTTTGCTTTTCTGTATATGTGTGTGTTTTTTTTAAACCCCTGTGGTGAATCTCTGGTCAGTCTTGGTCCTCCCAAAGGCTCCCAAAGACTCTAGCTCAATTTAACTCTATACACATTTGCCTCTGAGTGGCATGGAGAAGTCCCTTCATTTGGCTTGCTTTCTTTTAAAAAAATATTATTTTTATTTTGTGTGCATGAGTGTATTGCCTGCATGTGTATAAGTGCACCCACATCGTGCAATGCCTACAGAGGTCAGAAGTGGGTGTCAGATCCCCTGGAACTGGAGTTATGGATGGTTGTTAGCTGCCATGTGAGTGATGGGAACTGAACCTGGGTCCTCTGCTCTTAAGCGTTGAGTCGTCTCTTCAGCCCCCAGCTTGCTTTCCTTTTATCTAATTCACTCAGCAAACCAGAGACTAAGGGGAGGACACCTTTCCTGCTGTGATTCCTCTCTTACACAGTGAGTTCCCACAGAGCAGCCACCTTTGCCTCAGCTACACAGCATATTACATTTGGCAGTGGCTACACCCTCCACAGCAGCCCGCAGACACTCTCATTCCCCTATGTGCTACTTTCAACTTACCTTAAAACTCCAACCATTCTCAAGGCAACTCCATATTCACTCAGTTGACCCCACTCATCAGTAGTTATGTGACCCCCATACCATGTTAACTGAAGACTACCCCCTGGGATAACCCCCATGGACACTCCACCTCCCAATGTTTTAGCCTTAGTTACATACCTCACTGCCCACAACAGGGCCTGTGCCACTACTGCCACAGCAGAGAGGCACACACCACACACCAGATAGGGACACACGGACAAACTGGGATTCCCATTGTGAATGCTCCACCCTCAGCTGCATGCCTTGCTACCTGCAGCCAGAACCATACATTATTCCTCCGCAACTCATCTTTGGCTCTGTTAGTCCCTTTCAGGCACCAATTATGCTTTGTGACACTATACATGGGAAGACTCAAGAAAACATCTACTCACCCCAGATAAGGAACCAATGGCAGACCAAAGTAAGGATACCACCAAAGTCCAATACGGTAAACAAATGAGTTTGATTTGGTAAACCAATGAGGAGTTTTATTTGGGTTACATACAGGAATATGGGTGAGGGGTTATTTACAGGAGCAGAAATTACTCAAAGACTACGTCACCAAAGCCCGCCCTAGCATGGGTGGCAGCTTATGAAAACAGGAAACCTGGAGCACCCGGAGAACGTCACTTCCAGGCAGATGGGCTGGCCTCTGCCTGGTCCAGGCAGCTCAGCAATAAGCTTCTCTCAGCAGTCCTTGTGGCTTTTATATGCTTGGGAAGAAAGGGGCCTGGTGAATCTAGTCAGTTTCAGGGACTTCCTAAAGCCTTTGAGTTGTTGACTTCCTGAACTTTATAAGTTTCCCTGCAAAGTGGAATGTTCCTCCCTTTTAACATCCTGGTTTTAGATGGAACATTTCATCTCAGAGGAAATTGCTACACAACAGTGGTAGAGCACCTGCCTAGAATTCACCAACGATGGACAGGGGCATAACTTAACAGTAGAGCACCTACCTAGACTCTTATGAGGGGTTGGGAGGTATGGCTCAGTGATAAAGCACTTGCCCAACTTGTGCAAGGCTCTGGGTTCCATTGCCCACACTGCAATAACAACAAAAATCCAATTCAATTTGAAGGCAGCACCAGCTCCAGATGAGTCAAAAGCCCCAAATCTTGAATTTTATCATCAGTGCTGGCTGTCACAGTAGCCAGTCTTGTGCAGGACAGACTCTACCTGGCACCGTCACCTGAGGGAGCTCACAAAATCTTCTTGATGGAGCCCAAAGACATACAGCAAGATTATTATCTTCGTGCTATGGGTAGGGAGACTGAGGCACAGAGCCGTACTGTGGCTCTCCAAGTTGGTAGGCAGCATCTGGTGTATTTGAGACCTGGTGGCCTCTTCTGGGTCTAGCCAAGACCATCTGCACTCAGCTACCTGCCCAAGAGGATGCCAGACCTTTGGGCTCCTTCCCTTGGAGAGTCACAGGGCCCTGCCCCCCACCCCACTTCTCAGCTGCCAATGGTCTGGGGAGGGGCTCTGCCCAGCAGAGGGTCTGGGCTCCCAGGAGATGGCATTGGCAAGTGATTGATGATTTAATATCTCATGCTGTGACCCAGACCCCTCCTCGCCCACACAGTTGCTGGAGGCCCCCAGCCAGCCCAGAGGTGGGGTAATTACATTACCAAAAACAAGAAAGAAAATTCCAGACAGAAGCTCAGCTCGAGCCAGGAGGGAAGTCAGATCTCCAAGTCCCAGTGGTAACTTTGAAGTCTGCAAATCCAGCCTTTCTAGGTCCCCCTTCTGGTTTTGACACTAGAGGAAACAAATGTGACCAGAAAGACCACAAGACCAGGCTGTGTCGGCATAAGCCTGTCATAGCAGCACTCAGAAGGCTAGTGAGATGGTGAGTTTTAGACCAGCCTGGGTTACATAGTAACACTGTCTAAAAGAGAGAGACAGAGAGAGACAGAGAGAGACAGAGACAGAGACAGAGAAAGGTGCCAGGTGTAGTGGCCCATACCTCTCTAATCCCAGCACTCAGAAGGCTAGTGAGATGGTGAGTTTTAGACCAGCCTGGGTTACATAGTAACACTGTCTAAAAGAGAGAGACAGAGACAGAGAGAGACAGAAACAGAGACAGAGAAAGGTGCCAGGTGTAGTGGCCCATACCTCTCTAATCCCAGCACTCAGGAGGCAAAGGCAGGTGGGTCTCTGTGAGTTCAAGGCCAGCCAGGTATGCATAGTAAGACACTGTTTGGAAAGAAAGAAAGATAGGAAAAAGAAACAAAGGACTACAGATATGGCTGAGTTGGTAGAGTATTTACCTGGCTTGCAGGTCTGGGTTTGAGCCCCAGCACAGCATAAAACTAGGCATGGGGGTTGGGGATTTAGCTCAGTGGTAGAGCGCGCCCTGGGTTCAGGCCTCAGCTCCAAAAAAAGAAAGAGAGAGAGAGAGAGAGAGAGAGAGAGAGAGAGAGAGAGAGAGAGAGGAAAGAAAGAAAGAAAGAAAGAAAGAAAGAAAGAAAGAAAGAAAGAAAGAAAGAAAGAAAGAGACAAAACCAGGCATGGTAGCTCATATTTGCAAGTCCCAGTGCTAGAGGAGATAGAGGCAAGACAATCAGGAGTCCAAGGTTATCCTCTGCTACTTAGCAAGTTTGTAGTCAGCCTGGGCTACACGAAATCCTGTCTCCGCCTCGGAGAGGGGAGCCTATGGCTTCCTGGGACAGTTATGAGGACACTTAAAAGAGGAAGAGGAGAGGGACCGAAGTTTCCAGGGCCTGGGTCAGAAACCTCAGACCTTTTTCTTTGTGTGGTTCACAGTACTGGCATGGAGTCCAGGACCTCAACTGCACTCCAGCCCTTTCAACCTCACATGCTCACTTCTCACCTCCTCTCAGTGCACCTGGCACAGCCCCTACATCACTCAGCGGTCTGCCCAGTCACAGTCACTTCTGCTGCTGTCTGACCAAGGTCAGAAGGCGGTAAGATGTATCCTTCCTTGCAATTCGGTGGACGATTTCTTCCCTGCTTCTTCAGGTGTTCAAGAGAACTCTGTCCCTTTCTGGTGCAAGACAAGAAAGGGAGGGTTTGTCTCTCGGCAGCTCTCGGCTGGCTCGCTGCTGCTGTTCCCATTACAAACTTGTGAGTTGATGACACCCAGCCTGACAGGTGCAGTCCAGATGGGTCTCTCTTTGAAGATCCTCAGTCACATCTGTTTAGGATGGAGAGAGTTTCCACAGCAAGAAACAGACCCAGGGCACAGGCGGTATTGCTCTGCCTAGCAACACTTCACATCAGATCTGGGGAGTTAAGGATGGTTGTTAGCTGCCATGTAGGGGCTGGGAACCAAACCCAGGTCTTCTGCAAGAGCAGCCCATAGTCTTAACCACTGAGCCATCTCTCCAGCCCCCACTGTCAACTCTTAAAGGTAACAGTACATGTAAAGCACTCAGCATGTGCCTGGTATGGTATGCACTTGATGTTTAATAAATGTTCATTATTATTGCACTACCTCCTGGTTTGGGAAAAGAGATAGATGGCTTAGGATTAAAAGTAAGGGGTAGTCCCAAAGTGGGCAAGAAAGATGGAGCTATTACTCTCCCTGCACCTAGGTGCACTGGATGCCTGGTTCTGTGGGGCACTGACCTGCAGGGCTGCAGCTGGCCCATTGATTTGGGGTAGCACAGGGGGAGGCTGGAAGACAGGAGTAAAGGATAGTCAAAGTTCTCCATCAGCTCAGAATCTGTTCAGTGAACCCTGGCCCCAGACTTACTCTCTGGGTTTTCCTTAGTCTATAGCCCATCCCTCCCTAATGTGGACACTTCCTCAGTGCACCACCAGAGTTTATGCCCAAATTCCCATCGGCACCCATCCTCAGGGCCAGCATCTTGCAAAACTTTGTATGTTCCCACTCTGACTACTAAATGGTTAACAGCATCCAATCTGGCAGCAGTTTCTCTAAGCTAGTGTCAGTGGGGAGACACCAAAGAACTCACAAATGAAGCAATTGTTGCAAATTGGATTTCTACTGTCTTGTCTAGAGCCACATAAGAGGAGAGGAGAGACCTGTGTTTGGGGTGAGCCAAAGCAGGAGGAAGCAGAGGAGACCCAGGCAGGGTGACGGTGAAAGGTGATGGGAGAAAATGGAAGAGGGCCCTGGGAGGGATGAGGACAGGGCTGAGAAAGACACCAGGACCACAGAGGCTGCCCACACCACCACTCCGACCAGGGGCCCCTACTGTGCTGTCCTGTTTCAAAGCCCCTTGGCTCATGAGGTCCAATTTTAGTTGCAGACAAGTCACATGGGCTTGGAAAGAAAGGACATTCCCTGAGCACCTGCTGTATACTGGGCATGTGCTGCATACACTGAATCCCTTCAACGGGAAAGCCTTTTTGATTGTGTATGTGTATGAGTGCGAGTAACAAGGCCCCATCCCAGATGCCTTGGGCTTCTATCAGGAATAACAACAGGTGGCTTTGTGTGTGTGTGTGTGTGTGTGTGTGTGTGTGTGTGTGCAAGCACATGTGTGTGCAGATGCACACATGTGTATGAGTGTGGCAGCCAGAGTACAATCTCAAATGTAGTTCCTCAGATACTGGCCACCTTGTTTTTTGAAACAAGGACTCTCATTGACCTGGAGTCACCAATTAGATGTGGCTGGCCACTGAATCCCAGGGGTCCACCTGTCCCCACCTTGGGATTACAGGTGCATACCACCATACCTGGCTTTTTACATGGGTTCTGTGGGTTGAACTCAGATCCTCGCTTTTGTAGGGCCAATTGAACCAGTTCCTTAGCTTCCTCAACAGAGTGGCTTATGGACAACAAATATCTATTGCTGGAGGCCCCAGAGAGAGGGAGTAACTGCTCCCTAGTGACCACTCACCCATCTTACCTTTGAGCAGAGTCTTAAGAAAAAATCTGTTTGCTTAAGACCTAGAAGTATTCAGTTTTGCCACTGTCCCATGAAAAAGGGACACACAAGATATGTAAACAACAGATGTGTCTGTGTGCCAATAAAGCCTTATTTATAGTAACAAGTAGCCTAGTCAGTGTGCTAATGAACCTTTATATATAAGTGGCCCATATCTGTGTGCCAACAAAACTTTATTTACTCAAGGCCAGCCTGGTCTACATAGCAAGTTCCAGACCAGATGCAGCTACAGGGAGACCTTGTCTCAAAAAGACCAAAACAAAACAAAACAAAAAAACCCCAAAAACAAAACAAAAAAAACCCACCTTTATTTACAATAAAGTAAGAGGAAGTGTCAATAAGATTTTATTTTCAAACTTTTTATGTCAGGCTGGAGAGATGGCTCAGTGGTTAAAGGCACTAGCTGTTCTTGCAGAGGACCCAGGTTCAGTTCCCAGAGCCCACACTGAAGCTAACAACCAGTTCCAAGGATCCAATGTCCTCTTCTGACCTCCACAGGCATTGCATGACACATGTGCACTTACATACATTCAGGCAAACACTTATAACATAAAAAAAATAAATAAAAACTTTATGTATCAATAAAACCTTATTTATAAAAGCAAAGGTCAGCCTAGGAGCAGTGGAAAGTGCAGACCCATGGTGGGGAATAGATCTGGCCCAGAGTGAGGGTCATAGGTGTGTAGGGAGTTCCAGAACTCACAGCACCAAATGCTGGAAACCAGGCAGGAGGCCTGAACTGGCTCAGAACAGTACCTTACCCTCAGAGGAAGATTAGGGATATAGCCTCTGGCCCTGAATACCAATCCCACAGAGGAAAACACCTCAACCAACTACCACTTAGTTCTCTCTTGAACACGGTAAACACCTGCACTAAAAGAAGAAAGGAGATAGGAATTTTAAAGAAAAGAGAAAGAAAGAAAACTCAGCCAACAAACTACAGATGCACAGTAGCAGAAACACAGAAAATCAGGACAGTATGTGTTCCCCCAAAGTGCTAATCTAGTAACAGCTCCCAAGGAGGATAAGTTGGAAGAAATTCTAGACAAAGAGTTAATGATAACAATAATGTTCAAACAATTCAAAGACGACATAGATGACTGGGTGTGGTGGCCCACACCTTTAGTGATAGCACTAAGGGAACAGAGGCAGGCAGATCTCTGTGAGTTCAAGGCCAGCCTGGTCTACATAGTGAGTTCCAGGACAGCTGGGGCTACAAGGAGACCCTGTCTCAGAAAGACCAAAAAATAAAAACAGAAAAATAGACTTCAAACTAGAACTAATCAGAAGAAATACAGTCACTTCATTCTGACCAAAGAACAATTGACCAAGAAGACATTACAATCACCAACATATGCACCAAACTCTGGAGCACCTAATTTCATAAAACAGTGCTGCAGGGCTTTAAGACACAGATTAACCCCAACACAGTAATAGTAGGGGACTTCAATACACCACTGTCTCCAATAGGTCAACTGGACAAAGAATAAACAGAGGGACGTCTGAATTAAATGACACCATACATCAAATGGACCTAACAGACATCTACTGAATATTCCAGCCAAGCACCAAAGAATATACTTTCTCTTCAGTACCCCAGGAAAGTTTCTCTAAAATTGACTAATACTGGGGCACAAAACAAACCTCAGCAAATACAAAAAATTGAAATAATTTCATGCATTTTATCAAACCACAACACAAAAATTTTAAAATCAACACCAAACTACACAAACTCTTGGAGGTTAAACAACACACTCCTGAATGATGCATGGGTCAAAGAAGAAATTAAGAAAGAAATTTACCAGAGAGTGGGCTGTTGACTGTGAAGAACCTGACCATGTGGGGTTTTGGAGGAATGTGGAAGACTTTGGAAGTTTGGGCTAGAAAAGTGTTTGACTGCTGTAAGCAGAGCTTAGCAGGCCATTCTAATAAACACCTGGAAGAAAGCAGTGCTGAGAACAATGTAGTTGCAGAGGGAAATAAGGACTTAAGCAGCACTTGGGATATTTTGGCAAAGAGTCTGGCTGGAGTCTGCCCTCAACCCAAAAGCTTGCCGGAGGCTAAGCTGAAAAATAATGGACTAATTTCTTTGGCGGAAGAAATTTCAAGACAGCCTAATGTAGAAATGGTGGCGTGGCTATGAATGGTGAATATTATGCAGATCTACAGTGAAAGAAAGCAAATGGGGCAGAAAGAAATACAGTTTGGATTGAAAAAGAGCACTAGGAAGATAAATGTTGGAGCCCTGGCATGTGATGGAGAGGATCCCATTGATAAGGAGATTAAAGTGATTAAGTAGGGACCTAGAGCTTCAAACTTAAACAATGGAGAGAGTGCCTCCAGGGCAAGAACACACCCAGTGAAGCCTCCAACTTGTGAAAGGAAAATGCTGCAGGGACCACTGAAGAGAAAAGCTTCTAAAATGGATAAACCAGAGTCCATCCCAAACTTGCAGCTAAACTTGGCATTGTCGTTCACCTGGTGCTGGCTTTAGAGGCATGAAAGATGCAAGAGTGAAGTGGTCATCAGTTCTTCCTCCGAGGTTTCAGAGAGCCGCTGAGGCCAGGCAGCACGCAGCAGGGGTTCCCCTGCATAGAGACGGCCCTGATAGGCCATTGCATGAAGCTGTGAAGGTGAAGCCTAGTTGGCAATGGAGACCCCAAGAAGACATTCGTGGTGCCAGAGCTGTGAGGCATCTGCCAATAAGACCTCTATACAGGGAGTGGTACCAACCAAAGAGAAATATGTAGGTTACCCACAGCAGAGCTGGAGAGGCTGAGCCATCAGGAAGTAAGCCCTACCTTTGGGCTTACTTCTAAGCCCTTTGGAAGTAAAGCCCCAGAAGCTGGATAAGGAGCTACTACATTTGGTGCTTGTCCTGCTGGTTTTCGGTCTTGTTTTGGTCTGGTATTTCCTTACTATGCCTCTATTCCTCCCTTTTGGAATGGTAATGTGTATTTGGTCCCACTGTATGTTGGGAGTATGTAATCTGTCTTTTGATTTTATACAGGCTTGCAGTTAAGATATTTACCTAAATTCACTTTGGACTGTGGATTTTTAATAGTATTGAGATGAATGAAAATGTCCCCCATAGGCTCCAAGTATTTGGACATTTTGTCCCCAGATGATGGCACTGTTTTTGGAGTTTTAGAAGGTGTGGCTGTCCTGGAGGAAGCACGTCACTGGAGGTGGGCTTACAGAACTCTTAAGCCTTGCCAGATCTCCAACTGCCCTCTTGCTTTCTGTGCCTGAGATGATGTGAGAGCTTAGCTTCCACTCCTCCTCCAGCCACCTCTGCCACCATGCTTCCCTGCCAAAATGGACTGAAATTCCCCTGGAACTGTAAGCTCAAATAAACTCTTCCTTCTGTAAATTGCTTGGGTCAGTGTTTCTATCACAGCAACAGAAAAGTGACTAATACAGTAACTGGTATCAGAAGTGGGGTAGGTATTCTTGGAATTAAATGAAAAGGACAATACAACACAACAAAAACTCTGGGACACTTTAAAAGCAGTCCTAGAGGGAACTTTACAGCTAAAAGTGCCTACATTTAAAATCATAAAGAGCACAAATAAATGACTTAACATCATAACTCAAGACTCTGGAAAGGCAAGACCAAACAAAACACAAATCCAGCAGATGAGAAGAAGTAATGAAAATCAGAACAGAAATTAATGAAACAGAAAGAAAGAAAACAATACAAAAATCAATGAATCTCAGAGCTGGTTCTTTGAAAAGATAAAAAAGATAGACACTTAACCTGGTTCACCAAAAGATAAAGAGCAAATACAAATCAACAAAATCAGAGATGAAAGGGGAAACATCACAACAGACCCCAAAAAGATCCAGAACATTATAAGGGAATACTTTAAAAACATATACTCTATTAAATTTGAAAACCTAAAAGAAAGGATGAATATCTAAATTCATGTTACTCATCAATGCTAAACCATGAAGAGATCAACAGCTTAAACAGACCCATAAAAAGTAAGGAAACTGAAACAGAAATACAAAACCTCCCAACAGAAAGAAGCCAAGGCCCAGATGGATTCACATCAAAATTCTACCAGATATTCAAAAGATCTACAACCAATAATACTTAAATTATTTAAAAAATAGAATCAGGGGCTGGAGAGATGGCTCAGCAGTTAAGAACACTGGTTATTCTTGCAGAAGATCAGAGTTTGAATCCCAGCACCCACATGGCAACTAACAACTGTCCATAACTCCAGTCCCAGAGGACCCTACAGCCTCTTCTGACCTCCGCAGGCATTGTAGGACACAGGTGCACTTACCTACATGCATACACATAAAATAAAAAATAAATAAAATTAAAAATTAGAATCAGAGAGAGAATTCCCAAATTCCTTCTATGAAGCCAGCATCACTCTTAATACCAAAACCAGGTAGTAAAGATACAAACAAAAAAGAAAACTATAGACCCATATCTTTTTAAAATATATATTGTATTCTTTTTACTTTTTTATTTTTTCATTTTTTATTAAATTTTTGTGTATTTCATACACAATATCTTAATCATCTTTATACCCCCTCTTTCTTCAGAACCCTCCCATAGCCCCCTCCCACTGGATTTCATGCAGTCTGACATTTACGTTAAGGGCTATCAAGACAAGTTAGTGTCTCCTGATGTCCCTCAGTGCAAGTTTATCCATTGGGGGTCTAGTCAACCTATCTAGAGTCACTCCCTTAAAGAAGATCAGCTCTTCCAAACCCAGCAGTAATCAGCTGCCCAAAAACTCTTTGGCTAACGTTGGGTCTGCTGCCCATTTCCCCAGCTCTATGTTGGGTTTTTGTCTGCTTGAGTTTGCATTGGTCTTGTGCATGCAAATCCTTAATAAACATAGACGCAAAAATTCTCAACAAAATACTTGCAAACTGCATACAGATACACATCAAAAAGATCATCAACCATGATCAAGTTGGTTTTATTCCAGAGATGCAAAAATGGTTCAATATACATAAATCAATAAATGTTATAAATCATATAAATGGACTCAAAAACAAAAATCACATGGTTATCTCAAAAGATGCAGAAAAGTCCTTTGACAAAATCCAACACGCATTTATGTTCAAAGTCCTAGAGGGAATTGGACTGGAGGGAACATACCTCAACATAATTAAAGCTATATACAACAAACCCACAGCCAACATCATTCTAAATGGAGAAGAACTGGAAGCATTCCCATTAAAATCAGGAACCAGACAAGGCTGTCCACTATCTCCACTCTTTTTCAATATAGTCCTTGAAACTCTTGCCAGAGCAATAAGACAAAAGAAGGAAATTAAGGGAGCACCAATTGGAAAAGAAGAGATCAAACCATCACTATTTAGATGATACGATATACATATAAGAGGTCTGAAAAATTCCACCAGAAAACTGCCAGAAATGATGACTACTTTCAGCAAATTGGCAGGTTACAAAATCAATCTACAAAAATCAGCAGCCTTTCTAGATACGAATAACAAGCAATCAGAGAAAGAGTACATGGAAACACTCCCTTTCACAATAACCTCAAAAAAAATATCTAGGAATAAACTTGACAAAAGACCTTAAAGATTTCTATAAGGAAAATTTTAAATCTTTGAAGAAAGAGATTGAGGAAGACACCAGGAGATGGAAGGACTTCCCATGTTGTGGACTGGGAGAATTAATTTCATGAAAATGATCATCCTACCAAAAGAAACATATAGATTCAATGCAATCCTAATCAAAATCACAATAGCATTCTTCACAGAATTAGAAAAACCATCCTAAAATCCAAAAGGAGTCACAAAATTGCCAAAGCAATCTTGAGCACAAAGAGCAATACTGGGGTCATCACTATACCAGATCTCAAACTATATTACAGAGCTATAGTGATAAAAACAGCATGGTACTGGCACAAAACAGACACATAGATCAATGGAACATAATTAAAAACCCAAACAAGTGGGACCATCAGCCACCTGATATTTGACAAAGGTGTCAAGAACACACACTGGAGGAAAGACAACATGTTCAAGAAATGGTGCTGGAAAAACTGGATCTCCACCTGTAGAAGAATGAAACTAGACCCTTATTACTTCACATGAAAGTCAACTCCAAATGGAACAAAGACCTCAATGTGAAACCTGAAACTGTTAGAAGAAAACATTGGCAGTAACCTACAAGAAATAGGTGTAGGAAAGGACTTTCTAAATCAGACACCAGCTGCTCAGGAACTAAGATCAACAATCAGTAAGTGGGACCTCATTAAATTACAAAGTTTCTGTACAGCAAAAGAAACAACTAAAGAAGGGAAGAGGGAACCCACTGAGCAGGAGAAAATCTTCACCAGTGACACACCCGACAGTTTTAATATCCAGAATATATAAAGAACTCAAAAAACAAAAAAAATCAAGAACACAAATAACCCTAATAAAAAGATGGGCTATGGGGGCTGGAGAGATGGCTCAACAGTTAAGAACCCGGGCTGTTCTTGCAGAAGACCTGGGTTTGAATCCCAGCACCCACATGGCAGCTAACAACTGTCCGTAACTCCAGTTCCAGGGGATCCGACAGTCTCTTCTCTCCTCCGCTGGCATTGCACTACACAGGTGCACTTACCTACATGCAGGCAATACACGCATACACATAAAATTTAAAAATTTAAAAATAAAAGATGGGCTATGGATTTGAGCAGAGAGTTCTCAAAAGAATAAAAATGACTAAGAAACATCTTTAAAAAGTGTTCAACATCCTAGGCCTGGCGTGGTAGTGCACACCTTTAATGGGAGGCAGAGGCAGGTGGATCTCTGTGAGTTCAAGACCAACCTGGTCTACATAGTGAGTTCCAGGACAGCTGGGGCTACAGGGAGACCCTGTCTCAAAAAGACCAAAAAAAAAAAAAAAAAAAGTGTTCAACATCCTTAATAATGAGGGAAACGCAAATTAAAACCACTTTTAGATTTCATCTTACCCCAGTTAGACTGACTAAGATCAAGAGAACAAATGATACCAAATGCTGGAGAGGATGTGGGGAACAGGGACAGCTCATTCACTGTTGGTGGGACTGCAAACTCGTGCAACCACTATGGAAAGCAGTGTGGAGAACTGTTTAAAAACTAAAAATGAACCTACATATGATTGGGTTATACCAGTCCTTGGCTCACTCAAAGGACTTATACTACTGTGGAGATACCTGTACATCCATGTTTGTTGCTGCTGTCTTCTTCACAATAGCTAAGAAATGGAAACAACCTAAATATCCCTCAACTGATGAATGGATGATAAAAATGTGGCACATCTACTCACCAGTAAAGAAAGATGAAATCATGAAATTTTCAGGTAAATGGATGGAACTAGAAACTGTTATATTAAGTGAAGTAACACAGACTCAGAAAAACAAACGATGTATGTTCTCCCTCATTGGTGAATCTTAGTACCAAATCCTTCTATGTGAGTATATATCATGATGTAACTGTAGGAGCCAGGAAAATGGAAAGGAACCAGGGAGATAAAGGGAAAGAAGGTGCCTGAGAGAGAAGAACAGTAGAGACAGGTGTTTCTAAGGAGGAAATGGATAAAATGGAGGTATTTAATGGGGAAGGTTATATAAGGAATCATGGGGGTAAAGGGGAAGTAGGAGCAGAAGAGAGGAAGAACCATAGGAGACAGGTATTATCATGGGTAAAATGTGGAAAATGAGTGTGCTTTAACTGGGTAGGGAGGAAGGAAGGTTAAACAAGGAGAAAGGAGAGATAAATAATGCTTAGCTAATGTGGAAAACCAGAGGGAAATATATTAGTTCAAAGCCTACTGAGGGGGCTGGAGAGATGGCTTAGTGATTAAGAACACTGGCTGCTCTTGCAGAAGACCCGGGTTCAAGTCCCAGCACCCACATGGCAGCTAACAACTGTTGGTACTCTAGTTTGAGGGGATCCAACAGCCGCTTCTGTCCTCCACAGGCATTGCAGGACATGGGTGCACTTACATACATGCAGGCAATACACACATAAACATAAAATCAAAATAATAAAACATATTTTTCAAAAAGCCTACTGAAAAATTACACATACACTATCTCTACATGTGTCCCTGTGTATAGCTGAAGGCTACATAACAAGAATCAGTGCCAGACAGGCACTTCAAGTAGTTGTCCAGGGCAGTCCAAGAGACTCTCAAAATTACACAGGCTCTTGCCACAGCCTTTGATTGCCTCCCAGAACGTGAAGGTAAGACCCTATTATTGAAGACAGGACATACTTCAGACAGGATTTGGAGCAGTAGAGCTTGAACTGACCTGGAAGCCACCTCTCCTGAAGGCTAGCTCTCACGGCTTTGGAGAGCACTACTCAAACTGCTAAGGGAGAACATCAATCAATGGTCCAACCCCAACTTTAAGGCCTAATAACCACATCAATGACTGGTACAGCAAACAACATTGGTGCAGTAGTAAAAGCCCACTCAACGAGAGGGAACTCTTGTGTGGTACTGTAAACATAGCCAAATACACATGGCTGGAGAGGTCATAGATCTTACAGAAAACTCTAAGGCTGTCACATCCCTGGACAAATGTAATTTCTTACCATATGCTAAATATGGATCCTTAATCTTTACAGACAAGTATGCCAGTCACCACTCACCAAAGAAGCTTATTTTGCAACAGATGGAGACTATTGCAAAGTTCCACAACTGGTCACACAGAGAATAAGTGTCTGTGAAATGCCCATCAATGAAGCTCCCTCAAGCAACAGAGGGCAATGGACACAGAGGACACAAATAGTCAAAGTGTAGAGAATAAGAATATGCAGAGTGCCGGTCCTTGGACAGGACTCATTAAAATCCATCCACCCTGGGCTCAGGGACCATTGTGGAAGAGGGGGCAGAAAGACTGTTAATATCCAGGGGAGGACGTGCATAGCCAAATGGTAAGAGAGTCCTACAGGCTCCTGGGGCCCTGCTCATATGAATCTACAGCAATGGTGCCAGCATGCACAAGACCCATGCAAATTCAAGCAGATAAAAACCCAGCATAGAACTGGGGAATTGGGCAGGAGACCCCAAGCTTAGCTGAAGAACTATTGGCAGCTGATTAATGCTGGGCAAGGGAGAGCTTACCTTCTTTAAGGGAGTGACTCTAGATAAGCCAACTAGACCCCAGTGGATGAACTTGCATTGAGGGATGTCTGGGTACATTAACTTGACTCAATAGGCCTTAACTTTAATGACAGGATCCATGAAATCTGGTGGGGGAAGCTATGGGAGGCTATGGAGGGTAAAGATGATTAAGATGTTTTGTACAAAATACATAAAAGGGGGCTGGAGAGATGTCTCAGCAGTTAAGAACACTGGTTGTTCTTGCAGAAGACCCGGGTTCGAATCCCAGCACTCACATGGCAGCTAACAACCGTCTGTAACTCCAGTTCCAGGGGATCCGACAGCTTCTTCTGTCCTCCATGGGCATTGTGCAACATGGGTGCACTTACCTACATGCAGGCAATACATGCATATACATAAAATAAAAATAAATAAATAAAAAATAAAACAAAATACACAAAAATTCAATAAAAAGTATACCAAAAACAAACAAAAAGCACAAACCCAAAAAAGACATGAATGCACTCAAAGAGAACAGAAACAGAGGGATAAAATGAGGAAGTCAATCCAACAAATGAAAACAGAATTCAAAGCCGGCACGGTGGCGCACGCCTTTAATCCCAGCACTCGGGAGGCAGAGGCAGGCGGATCTCTGTGAGTTCCTGTCAAAAGACTACAAAAAAATAAATATAAAAATAAAATAATAGAATTGAAATGGAAGGGAACCAGAGAGGTAAAGGGAAAGAAGGAACCCAAACCTGAAAGGGAATGGTAGGAGACAGGTGTTACTAAGGGAGAAATGTGTCAAAAGGGGTAGTTGAGTGGGAGTGGTAGAAGGGGGGCTGACTACACAAGGCACTATAGGAATAAAGGGGAAGGAGTTCGAGAGGTGGGTCTGTAGAAGATAGAAATTATCAAGGGAGAAATGGGAGAAATAGGGACATTTTAAATGGGGAGGGTGGGGAGGGAGGATAAGACAGGGAGAGAAAGAGGACCGATAGTGTCTGCCTAGTATAAAAAACCAGAGGGCATGGTATTAGTCCAAAAGCCTACTGAAAAATTACACATATACTATCTCTTCATGAGTCTGTGATTATAGATGAAGGCTACAAAAAACAGCGCCAGACAGGAGAAACCTTCCTTTGAGTTGTTGGCCAGGGTAGTCCAAGAGACTACAAAATTACACAGACTATTGCCACAATCCTTGATTACCTCCCAGAACTTGAAGTTGAGACCCTATTGCTGAAGGACAGGACACACTTCGGACACAGGATTTGGAGCAGTGGAGCTGGAACTGACCTGGAAGCCTCCTCCCTGAAGGCTGGCTCTCATAGCTTTAGAGAGCACTAAAGTCGCTGAGGGAGAACATCAACTGATGGTCCAACCCCGGCTTCAAGGCCTAAAAACACATCAGTGACCGGCACAGTGAATGACGTTGGTGCAGTAGTGGCACTTTTATCTTGGGGGTAATCAACAGCTACCCAATTGGACTTAAAGCCCATTCAATGGGAGGAAATTCTTGTGTGTTACTATAAACCTAGCCAAATACACATAGCTGGAGAAGTCATAAATCTTAGAGGAAACTCCAAGACTAGCACATCTCTAGACAAATGCAATATGAATCTTGAAATCTATAGACAAGTATCCCAGTCACCACTCTTTAAAGAAGAGACACAGACAGAGTTCCAAAATTGGTCACACACAGAGATTGTCTGTGAATTTCCCAAGCCTAAGTGACACATCTAGGATGCAACCTCTATACCCAAGGCTCACAGAACATAGAACAAGGATGAAGAGAGCACCAATGCATCTTTCAGTTCTCATCAATGAAGCTCCCTCATGCAACAGAGGGCCAGGAACACAAAAGGTCACAAATGGCCAAAACGAAGATAATATGAGTCTGCAGAGTGTGGGTCCTTGGACAGGACTCCTATATTAAAATCCACCCATCCAGGACTCAGGGCCCATTGTGGAAGAGGGGGCAGAAAGATTGTAAGAGCAAAGGAGGAAGTGTATGACCTTACAAAGATAGTCCTACAGGCTCCTGGGACGTTTTTCATGTGAACCTACAGCAATGGTGTCAGCATACACAAGACCCATACAAACTTAAGTAGACAAAAACCCAGCGCAGAACTGTGGGAAATG
The DNA here is from genome assembly GCF_000622305.1 of Nannospalax galili. Classification (NCBI taxonomy): domain Eukaryota; kingdom Metazoa; phylum Chordata; class Mammalia; order Rodentia; family Spalacidae; genus Nannospalax; species Nannospalax galili. Next base: position 744,121 of record NW_008357641.1, read on the forward strand.
AACAGCAGGCCCCAGTCTTATTCGAAGAATTATTGGCAGCTGATTACTTCTGGGTGAGAATGAGCTGATCTTGAAGGGAGGGACTCTAGATAGACTGACTAGATCCCAGTGGATGAACTTGCACTGAGGGACATCTGAGGACACTAACTTTACATGACAGGCCTTAACTCAAATGACAGAAGGTACCAAAGGGAAAGGGAGTATAAAGATGATTTCTGTATGAAATACACAAAAATTCAATACATTTTTTAAAATAAAATAGGAGTTAGAGATTTAGCTCAGTGGCAGAGGGCTCGCCTAGCAACCACAAGGCCCTGGGTTTGGTCCTCAGCTCCGAAAAAAAATAATAATAATAGTAATGAAATAAAATAAAATAGAATTAAATAAAGAGAATTGCTGAAGATAACCCAAATTGAAAGGATTCTGGGAATTAAAACTCAAGAAACCAAATTCAAAGCTCAATGGATACTTCACCATAGAATAGATCACGTAGAAACCCAAGTATCAGCACTGGGAGAAATGGCAGACTGCACTGGGTCATTCAACAAAAGTCAAGGGTAAAATCTATTTTTTTTTTTTGCTCTTTTTGAGACAGGGTCTCTCTGTAGCCCCAGCTGTCCTGGAACTCACTATGTAGACCAGGCTGGCCTTGAACTCACAGAGATCCGCCTGCCTCTGCCTTCCAAATGCTGAGATTAAAGGTGTGCGCCACCACATCCGGCCAAGGATAAAATTTTTAAAGTGAACAGAACATGGTAGCTCTCTGGGACACAAATGAAAATACCAAATCTTCAAATGATGAGCATAGAAGAATACCATACCAAAGTCGGTATAATAAAATTCTCCAGATCTAGATAGAGATGCCCAACCAAGTAGACAGGAGGGGAAAGGAACTCCCCATGATTTATTGTGGTTAAAAACACAGAAAAGAGAGAGAAGCTCCAAGAGAGAAAGGTCACTTGAAAAGGTGGCCCATCAGAGTAATACCTGATTATTGACAGGACCACTTAAAGTCAGAAGGACCTGAAGAGATGTATTCTAAGTTGTGAAAGACCACAACAGTCAATCCAGACTATTATATTCAGCAAAACTATTAAAATTGAGGGAGGGGCCGGGCGTGGTGGTGCACACCTTTAGTCCCAGCACTTGGGAGGCAGAGGCAGGTGAAATCTCTGTGAGTTCGAGGCCAGCCTGGTCTACATAGTAAGTTCCAGGCCTTCTGGGGCGGCAGGGAGACCCTGTCTCAAAATGACAAAAAAAAAATTGAGGGAGGACACTAGAAGGGTTAGCTCAGTCTGAAGAGAAGAGTTAACACACCCAAGAGGTCACAGGGAATAACTAAATAACACAAGACAATCAGAAGAGGTCTAAAAGCACACCACAGAATCAACAAAATGACAGGCATTAATACACATCTTTAAATAATAATTCTGAATATTAGTGGTCTCAATTCCCCAATAAAAAAGACAGTAGCTGACTGAATGAGAAAACAAGATCCATCTTTTTTCTGCCTCCAAGAAATACACTTACCACCAAAGACAGACATTATCTTAGGGGGAGCCGAAGATGGAAAAGGGTATCCCAAGACTGGGAGTAGGAAGCACGCAGGCATGTCTAACGTCTGATAAAACTGACTTCAAACCAAAACTACCGAGAGATCACCACTGTACATCACACATGCACCCAACATAGCCGCATCCAATTTTATAACAGAAACACTGCTAGAGGTAAAGCCACAAATTAACTCCAACTCAGTGACAGTGGGTGACTTCAATATGCTGTGCTCACCAATACACAGGTCATCTGGACAAAAAACGAGAGAAACACTGGAGTTAAATGGTATCATTAACTCAAAAAGACCCAACAGATATCTACAGAGTATTCCACCCAAATATTAAGAATATACATTCTTGGGACTGGAGAGCTAGCTCAGCTGTTAAGAGCACTGGCTACTCTTGCAGAGGACCCAGGCTCAGTTCCCAGCACCCACATGGTGGCAAACAATCATCTGTAACTCCAGTTTCAGGGATAGCCTATGCCCTCTTCTGGCCTTTGTAGGCATTGCATGCATGGAGCACACTACATAAGTGCAGGCAAATATTAATAAAAATTTAAAAATCTTTTTAAAAATGTTGTGTTCTTCTCAGCAACCCATGGAACTTTCTCCAAAACTGACCATATATTAGGACACAAAGCAAGTCCCAATAAATATAAGAAAATTGAAGTATCATCCTGTATTCTACCTGACCACAATGGAATACAGCTAAATATCCACAGCAATAGAAATCACAGAATAATGAATGAGTCACAGAAGACTACAAGAAGGAAATAAAAAATTCCCAGAGTTGAATGAAAATGAAAACACAACATCTCTAAATCTACGGAACACAATGAAGGCAGTCCTAAGAGGAAAGTTCATAGTGCTATATCAGAACATTTGAGAGGGCCTATGAGATGGCTCAGCAGGTAAGGGTGCTTGCCACTAGGCCTGATAACTGAGTTGGATCCTTGGATCCTCATGGTGGAAGAAGAGAATCAACTCCTATAAATGGTCCTTTGACTCCACACTAGTGTGTTCAAACCACACAGCATACACACACACACACACACACACACACACACACACACACACAAAATAAGTAAATAAATAAATGTAACTTTTTTAAAATTTGAGATATCTCAAATTAGAAACAGAAAAGCAAACCAAACTGAAAAACAGTAGATGGGAAGAGATAATCAAAATCAGGGCAGAAATTAACATAATAAGAAGGAAAATAATACAAAAGACCAATGAAACAAAGAACTGCTTCTTCTTTGGGACAGATAAACAAGTATGACAAACCCTTAGCCAAATTAACCAAAAGAAAGAGAGGGAACACCCAAATTAATAAAAGTAGAGATGAGGGGCTGGAGAGATGGCGCAGCCGTTAAGAGCACTGGCTGCTCTTGCAGAGGACCTGGGTTTGATTCCCAGCACCCACAATGGCAGCTAACAATCGTTCTTAACTCCAGTTCTAGGAGAATCCTACACCCTCTTCTGACTTCCACAGGCATTGAACAACACGAACGCACTTACACATATGCAGGCAATACACCCATTACACATAAAATAAAAATAATAAATAAAATATTTTTTTTAAAAGCAGAGATGAGGCTAGGCGTGGTGGCGCATGCCTTTAATCCCAGCACTCGGGAGGCAGAGGCAGGCAGATCTCTGTGAGTTCAAGGCCAGCCTGGTCTACATAGTGAGTTCCAGGACAGCTGGGGCTACAGGGAGACCCTGTCTCGCACACATACACAAAAAGTAGAGATGAAAAGGACAGTACTTTGTTTTTCATAATGTGTGTGTGTATGGGTACACACATGTGAATGCAGTTGTCATCAGGGACCAAGCGAGCATGTCAGATCTCCTGGAATGGAGTTATAGGCAGTTGTAAGCCATCCAATGTAGGGACTCAGAACCAAACATAGATCTTCTGAAGAGTAGGAAGTGGTTTTAACCATCTGGTCCTGAAATAAGTAACTTAAACAGACCTATAACCAGCAATGACAAAAAAAAAAAAAAAAAAAAAAAAAAAAAAAAAAAATCCCAGGACCAGAAGGATTCATTGCAGAATTCTACCAGAACTTCAAAAGAAGGGCTAAGAGTGGTACCACTCAAACCATTCCATGAATAGAAAGGGAAGGAAGGCTTCCAAACTCTATACGAAGCTAGTATCATGTCAAACCCAGATAAAGATCACAGAAAGAGAATGAATTACAGACAGCTCTCCATGATGAAAATAGATGTTAAAAGTCTCAATAAAACACTCACAAACCAAATTCAAATAAATGTAATCCACATAAACAGTTTAAAAGCAGAAATCACATGATCATCTCAATAAACACAGAAAAAGCCTTTGACAAAATCCAACATCCCTTCATGATCAAAGTCTGGAGATGGTGAGGATGGACAGAGCATACCTCAACATAATAAAAGCTGTCTACCACAAACCTACAATCAACACTGTGCTAAAAGGGGAAAAACTCAAAGTTTCCTCAAAAAGATCCGTAACCAGACAAGAGTGTCCACTCTCTCCACTCTTATTCAACATGGTTGCTTAAAGTCTTAGCCAAACAGCAACAGGATAAGAGACAGAAACAAAAGGGATATAGAGAAGAAAAGAAGAAATTAAAGTGTCTCTATTTTCAAATGACACAATTCTATCACAGGACCCTAGAGACAATACCAAAAACCTCTTAGAGCTAATAAACACTTTCAACAAAATTGCAAGATACAAAATTAACACAAAAATCAGTAGCCATTCTACATACTGAAGACATACATACTGAGAAAGAAATCAGGGAAACAATTCCATTCACAACAGCCATAAAAATAAAATAAAATATGTGGGGATAAACATAACCAACGAAAGGAAAGACCTCTGTAATGAAATTTTTAAATTATTTCTTTTTCTTTTTTTTTTTGTCTTTTTTTGAGAAAGGGTCTCCCTGTAGCCCCAGCTGTCCTGGAACTCACTATGTAGACCAGGCTGGCCTCAAACTCACAGAGACCCACCTGCCTCTACCTCCCAAGTGCTGGGATTAAAGGTGTGTGCCACCACACCCAGCATTTATTTTTCTTTTATGTGTTTGGTTGCTATATCTGCATGTATGTAAGTGCACCTATGCTGGATAGCTTTAGTGTCAACTTGACACACCTGGGTTGAGGGAGCCTCAATCGGGAAATTGCCTCTATTGGACTGGCCTGTGTGCCCTGTCTGAAGGGCATCTTCTTGATGAGTGATGTGGGAGCACCCAGCCCACTGTGGGTGGTGCCACCCCTGGGCAGGTGGGCCTGTGTTGTATAAGAAAGCAGGCTGAGCAGGGGCCAGGAGAGCAAGCCTGTAAGCAGCGTTCCTCCATGGCCTGTGCTCCAGCTCCTGCCTCCAGGTTCCTGCCCTGAGTTCCTACCTTGGGCTCCCTGATAAACTGCATGTGACCTGGGAGATGTAAGATAAATAAACCCTTTCCTCCCCAAGTTGGTACTGGTCAGAGTGTTTTGTCACAGCAATGAAGAACAAACTAAGACAGCACCCATGTCATGCAATGCCCACAGACATAAGAGGGCATCAGATTCTCTGGAACTAGAGTTACAGAGAGTTGTTAGCCACCATATGGGTGCTGGGATTTGAACTTGGGTCGTTGTCTCCCAATTGGCTAGTTCCTCCACGGGGCCGGGCCTGCGACAGAGTGTGGACAACTTGGGGGCTGCTGGGAGCCATCTTGGAACAGAAGCCACAAGCTGAGCCCTGGGGAAGACGGAGCGGTGGGGAAGCGTAGGAGCCGAGCTACAGCTCAAAGCCAGAACGGCCTGACACTTATGGACCTGGGGCCAGAACATGGGCCCCTGAGGTGTGAGTGAATGCAGTGGTGACTGTGGTAGTCGTGGCACGATCTGATATGGCGGGCTCTGAGCCATGCCCCCAGCTAGGCACGTAAAATATATTACATGGTTGATCGCGCAGGAGACCCAGAGGGAATTCGGGCGACAGTCCTCTGCTAAGCCATCTCTCCAGTGAAATGAAAATTTTAAGACAGTGAAGAAATTGAGGAAGACCTTAGAAGATGGAAAGACTTTTCCTGATCATGGATTCAAAGAATTAATACTGTGAAAATGACTATTCTACCAAAAGCAATCTACAGATTCAATGCAATCATGAATCAAAATTTCAGGACCATTCTTCACAGACATAGAGAAAACAATCCAGGGCTGGAGAGATGGCTCAGTGGCTAAGAGCACTTAATACTCTTCCAGAGGATCTGAGTTTAGGCCCCAGCACCCACTTTGGGTAGCTCACAACTGCCTGTAACTAGCTCCAGGGGATGGGACACCCTCTTCTGAGCTCCACAGGCACCTGCCCACATGTGGCATATACTCACAGAGACACATGCGTATAAATAAAAATAAAATAAATCTTTTTTGCAAAAAATCCAAAACTTATACGGAGGTACAAAAGACCAAGGGTAACCAGTGCAATCCTGAATTAAAGGAACACTGTGGGAGATATCACCATACCTGACTTAAAATTATATTACAGAGCCATAGTAATAAAAGCAGCATGGTACTGATGCAAAAACAGACACAAGATCAATGGAATAGAATTGAGGACCCAGAGAAATAACCCCACATAACTACAGCTACCTGATTTTTGACAAAAATATCAAAAATACACATTGGAGAAGAGACAGCATCTTTAACAAATGGTGCTGGTGAAACTGGATTTCACAATGCAGAAAAATGAAACTATCTCACCCTGCACAAAACTCCACTGCAAATGGATCAAGGATCTCAACGTAAGACCTGATACTGTGAAACTGCTAGAGGAAAAAGGAGGGAGTGCACATCACCTGAGAGGCTCAGGTGAGGACCTTCTGAACAGGACTCTGATAGCAAAGGACATAAGACCAACAATCAGCAAATGAACTCTCATGAAACTAAAAGGCTTCTGTACAGCAAAGAAAATGGTCAACTGAGTAAACAGGCAGCCCACAGGATGGGAGAAAATCTTTGCCAGCTATTTCTCTGATGGAGGATTAGTGCTTAGAAAATACAAAAAACAGATATTAAGAAAATAACACAGGGGCTGGAGAGATGGCTCAGCAGTTAAGAACACTGAATGTTCTTGTAGAAGACCTGGGTTCGAATCCCAGCATCCACATAACAGCTAACAACTGTCCATAACTCCAATTCTAGGGGATCCAACACCCTCTTCTGACCTCCGAGGGCATTGCATGACACGGGTGCACTTACCTACGTGCAGGCAATGCACACATACACATAAAATAAAAATAATAAAATATTAAAAAAAGAGAAAATAACCCAATTAAAAATGGACTCTGGCCGGGCGTGGTGGTGCACACCTTTAATTCCAGCACTCGGGAGGCAGAGGCAGAGGCAGGTGAATCTCTTTGAGTTCAAGACCAGCCTGGTCTACACAGTGAGTTCCAGGACAGTTGGGGCTACAGGGAGACCCTGTCTCAAAAAAGACCAAAAAAAAAAAAAGAAAAAAAAATGGACTCTAGGAAGCTGGAGAGATGGCCCAGTGGTTAAGAGCACTGACTGCTCTTGGAGAGGACATGGGTTCAGTTCCCAGCATCCACATGGTGGCTAACAGCCCTCTCTAACTCCAGTTCCAGGGGATAGAATGCCCTCTTCTGACTTCCATGAAACTGCATGACATGGGTGTACTTACATACATGCAGGCGATATACTCATACACATAAAATAAAAATAATTTTAAAATTAAAAATAAAATATAGCCAGGTGTGCTGGCACATGCCTTTAATCCTAGCACTTGGGAGGCAGAGGCAGGCGGATCTCTGTGAGTTCAAGGCCAGCCTGGTCTACACAGTGAGTTCCAGGACAGCTGGGGCTATAGGGAGCTCCTGTCTCAAAAAGACCAAAAAATAAAATAAATAAAATAAAAAAATAAATATGGGCTCTAGAGGGGCTGAAGAGATGCTCAGCAGTTAAAGAGCACAGGCTTCTCTTGCAGAGAACACAGGTTCAATTCCCAACACCCACATGGCAGCTAATAATCACCAATAACTCCAGTTCCAGGGGATCTGAAGCCTACTTCTAACCTCCACAGACATTGTATGACACAGGTGCACTTACATACATACAGGCAATATACTCATACACATTAAATAAAAATAATAAAATATAGGGGCTGGAAAGATTGTTCAGTAGTTAAGGGCACTGGCTGCTCTTGCAGAGGTCCCAAGTTCAATTCCCAGCACCCACCTGGAGGCTAACAACCATCTGTAACTCCAGTTCAGGGATCTGATTCCTTCTTCTGATCTTCACGGGCATTGCACAACACGGGTGTACCTAACCACATGTAGGCAAAATACTCATACGCATAAAATAATAAAAATAAAATAAATGCGCTCTAGAAATGAATAAAAAATTCTCAAACAGAGAAATGCAAAAGGCCAGAAAACTTTTTTGTTTTTTTTCGGTCTTTTTGAGACAGGGTCTCCCTGTAGCCCCAGCTGTCCTGGAACTCACTATGTAGATCAGGCTGGCCTTGAACTAACAGAGAGCTGCTGCCTCTGCCTCCCAAGTGCTGGGATTAAAGGCGTACACCACCATGCCCGGCCAATGGAAACATTTTTTAAAGTGCTCAATAAACTTAGTCACAAGGAAATGCAGATTTAAAGTACTTTAAGGCTCCACCTCACCCCATTCAGAATGGCCAAGATCAGGAATACAAATGACTGCACATGTTGGTGTGGATGTGAAGAAAGGAGAATGCTTACATACTGTTAGTGAGAGGGTAAACTAGGAAAGCCACTTTAAAAATCAGTCTAGAGTGTTCCCAAAAACCTAGTCCTAGAACTACCATGTGTCCCAGGAACACCACTGAGCATGTGCCCAAAGGAATTCACAGTTCATCCAACAACAGAGACACTGGCACACCCACATCCATTGCTGCTCTCTTCACAATAGCTAGGAATTGGAATTAATCTAGGTGGCCATCAACTGATGACTGAATAAGAAAAATGTGCTACGTACACACAATACATATGACTCAGCCGTAAAGAAAAATGAAATCATTAAATCTGTAGTTAATGGACGGTAAGTGCATGGATCTGGAAAAATTATACTGAGTGAGGTCATCCAGGCCCAGAAAGATAAGCACATGTTCTCTCCCAGATGGGGGTCCTAGCTGCAAAGCTTCTGTTTTCTGGGTTTAACTTGGAGCAAGATGAAAGCCAGGAAACTAGAAAGGGGCCTTTGGGGGCACATTCAGGGAGGGGGGATAGTAGATTATAGGTAAATCAAAAGTAGAGAGGTGGTATACGAGGGTAGAAAGGCTTCAACAGGGAGAGGCACAAGAGTGTGGGAAAGGTGAGGGGGAGGGGAGGGCTAGCGCAAAGGAAGTGTCTGAAAAGCCACGTGGAAAGGCTAAGAGAACACACATGAAAGAAGAGGGGGGAGTGCTGGAGGTTAAAAGATAGCAAAGATAGGGGCATGAGGTGGAGGAGAGGAGTGGGTTAGCCAGAACTAAAGATATATGAAAAAGCATTTTGGAAACCCACTAGTTAGCAAACTAACTTCAAAATGCAACTTTAAAAAAGAAAAAATGCCGGGCCTGGTGGCACATGCCTTTAATCCCAGCACTCAGAAGGCAAAGGCAGGCAGATCTCTGTGAGTTCAAGGCCAGCCTGGTCTACACAGTGAGTTCCAGGACAGCTGGGGCTACAGGGAGACCCTGTCACAAAAAGACCAAAAAAATTAATTAATTTAAAAAATAAAATAAATAAAAACAAGGTAAAGAGCAATTGAGGAAACCACTCAAGATTGATTTCTGGGGACCGGAGAGATGGCTCAGGGGCTAAGGGCACTGGCTGCTCTTCCAGCGGATCAAGGTTCGATTCCCAGCACCCACATGGCATCTAACAACTATTTGTAACTCCAGTTCCAGGGGATGTGCACCCTCTTCTGATCTCCACAAACACTGCACTGTACGGGTATACTTATATACATGCAGGCACTACACTCATACACATAAAATTTAAAAATAAAATATTTTTAAAAGATAGACCTCTGGTCTCTACACACACACACACACACACACACACACACACACACGTACATGTGCACACACACAAACACGCAAAGGTGGATAGCACCTAAGGAATGACACCTACATTGTCCTGTGGCCTTCACATGCATGTGTACACCCTGCACACACATAAACCCACACATGAACATGCACCCACAAACAAATCCACACACACCATCACTCTGAGCTAAATAGGTTACACATTTTATATAGGGGGTTAGGGGAAAGCTGTGTCCCTTCTTCCAGCCTCCCACATCCCCAGGGGAGACAATGGAAGACCACCATCCAAAAAAGCCAGGGGCCAAGAGAAAAAGAAATAAAATGCCGAGCTTGCTGTAGAGGCGCAAACTTTAATCCAAGCATCTTGGAGGTAGAGGCAGGGGGATTGCTGCAAGCTGCAGACCCACCTGGACTTCATAGGAAGACCGTATATGAAAAACAAAACAAACAAAAAAACAAAACTTGGGGCTGGGGAGATGGCTCAGTTGGTAAAGTACTTGCTACATAAACCATGAGGACCTGAAATGAATCCCTGGCACCTACATAAAAAGCTGGGCCTGTGCTTGTAATCTTAGTGCTGGGGCCATGAGGACAGGAGGAGCCCTGCAGCTCACTGCCTAGCCAGCCTAGCTGAATCAGCAAGTTCTAGGTCCCTGTGAGAGACTTCATCTCAACAAAGAAGGCAGAGGGCTTCTGAGGAACAGCACCCAAGAGTGACCTCCACCCTGTACACACACACACAAACACACACACACACACACACACACACACACACACACCTCATCCCTGAAGCTACAGGATAGCAGAATTTCTCACTTGTTCTAGGACCCCATGGATATTAGCTTAGAAATAAAGACTTTGGAGTCTGCCCAGGTTCTAACTTTAACTCCATCAATATAGCTGTGTGGCCTGGGGACAAGTCATCATCATTCCTGTACCTCCATTTCCTCACCTCCAAAAGGCAGCAACATTCCCAGTGGTTGGAATAAGTGAGGTGATGCTGCAAAAACAAACAAGCCCAGTATCTCAGTGATAAAACCACAAAGGTCACTACTGTAGTTGATCCTCTTTGCCAACTTGATTGGATCTGGGGTCAACTAAGAGACACCCCCTGAGGGGAATCTGTGAAGGGATTTCCTGTAAGGATTAACCGAGGGGGGAAGATCCTCCCCCAGAGTGGGCAGCACCTTCAGCTGGTGCCCAGATATAAAGAGTTCTGAAGAAGAAGCAGGGCTGCTTTGCCTGCCCATCTTTACTCCCTGCTGGTGAGTGCATCTACTGTGCTGCCTCCTCCTCCTCCTCCTCCTCCTCCACCACCTCCTCCTCCTGACCACCACCACCACCACCACCACCATTCACTGACTTTGGAACCCAACTTCAGCCTTCCAAAGTGGACTGAAGCCCATGCCTGTCTGGGAATCCTCCAGGCCTTTTGCACCAGCCTGGGAAGGCTCTGGTAGACTGAACAGCTCCTAGGTTCTCAGCCTCTGCAGCCGGCAGACAGCCAGTACTGACTGCCTAGCTTGTATGTGGTAAGCCAATCTAACAAAGCCCTGTTGTAATGTGCATTCCTCCCATCAGCTGTGTTCCCTAGAGAACCTGCAATGCAATGGCCCATGAGAACTTCACACTCAAGGCCACAGAGGTCCTGCTCATCCTGGTTACTGGTGATCTGCTTTCCAGAATATTCTGCCTGACTGCTTGGGGCAGCTCTGAAGTGGCTCACACAGGCAATTAAATGCTGCATGGTCACATGACCTATCATAGCCAGGTGGGTAGCACACACAGTTCTACTTCTGTACCATGAGGGACAGGGCAGGAAACACTTGGCCAACAGCAATGTGACCTCCCACCGACAGTTGGGAACATTGAGTTCATGAACACGAGTGCCTGGGGCAGCACCTGGAAGAATGCTCTTTCTGCATTCTGTGTTGGCGTGTACACATGTGCATGTGGGAACACTGGTGTGTGTACATGGGCATGTGTGGAGCCAGAGGTCACCCTCGGGTGTCCTTCCTCAGATATCCATCTTGTGTTAATTCTGAGACCAGATTGGGACTGCTGGGTCTCTCACTGGGACCTGGCGCTGGCCCACTGAGCTAAGCTGGCAGGCCAGTGAGCCCCAGGGATTTGCCTGTCTCCACCTGCCCAGTGCTGGGATTATAAGTATGTTAAGAGCACTGGCTGCTCTTGCAGAGGAACCGGGTTCAATTCCCAGCACCCACATGGCAGCTGACAACCATCTGTAACTCCAATTCAAGGGGATCCAGTACCCTCTTCTGAGCTCCCTGAGCATTGCACAACACAGGTGCACTTACATACGTGCAGGCAATACATTCATTCACAAAATATAAAAAATAATAAATAAAATATTTTAAAAATGTTTTTAGGGCTAGGCATGACCCACCATGCCTTTAGTCCCAGTACTCAGGAGGCATAAGGCCAGCCTGTTCTACAAAGTGAGACCCTGATTAAAAAAAATAAATGTTTTAAGTTTAGGGGCTGGAGGGATGGTTCAGCAGTTAGCACTGACTGCAGCCGGGCATGGTGGTGCACACCTTTAGTCCTAGCATTCGGGAGTCAGAGGCAGGCGGATCTCTGTGAGTTCAAGGCCAACCTGGTCTGCATAGTGAGTTCCAGGACGACTGGGGCTACAGGGAGACCCTGTCTCAAAAAGACAAAAAAAAGACAAAAAAAAAAAGCACTGAGTGCTCATGCAGAGGACCTGGGTTCCATTCCCAGTACCTGCATGGCAACTAATAACTGCCTGTAACTCCAGTTCCAGGGGATCCGATGCCTTCTTTTGACCTCTGTGGGCATTGCAGAACATGGATACACTTACACACATGCATGCAATACACTCATACACATAAAATAAATAATAAATAAATAAATAAAATATTTTTAAAATGTTTTTAAGAAGGACCAGGCATCGTGGTGCACGCCTTAAATCCCAGCACTCATAAGGCAGAAGCAGGCAGATTTCTGTGAGTTTGAGGCTAGTGTGGTCTACATAGCAAATCCAGGCCAGAGATTCCCTGTGGCTAGAGGGAGACCCTGTCTCAAAAAGGCCAAAAAAAGTTTTTTTTTAAAAAGTTTTAAGTTTAAGTTAATGTCGGGTGTCTTCCTCCCTCAATCTTTTCCACCTTGTGTTTTGAGGCAAGGTCTCTCAGTGAGCCCAGACCTCACAGACTGGCTAAACTGGCAGCAAGTTCCACCAGGGCCCCTGCACCAGAGCTATGAACATATGCAGCCAACCTGGACTTTCTCTTTTCATGTGGGAGTGTCAGGCCCGCATGCTGGAAGTGCACCCCTGTCATGTATAGTACTAACGGGGGCGGGGGGGGCAGAAGAGGGCGCCAGATCCCTAGAACTGGAGTTACAGACAGTTGTTAGCAGCTATTGTGGGTGCTGGGATTGGAACCCAGGTCTTCTGCAAGAACAGCCAGTGCTTGTAACTGCTGAGCCATCTCTCCAGCCCCTCCCCATCGTTTTTAACATAGATGCTGGCGATCCAAATTCACGCAAGCACTTTGCCCCTTAATCTATCTATCCAGCTCCATGTTTTGAGTTTTGAGTCTGGGTCCTATAGCCTAGGCTGGCCTCAAACTCACTATGTAGAGGAGGCTGACCTTGAACTGATTCTCTTGCAGCCACCTCCCAAGTGCTAGGATTGATTATAGGTATATGATATCATGACTCAATTGACTCTTGCTTTCTTTCCTTTCTTTTCCTATTTTCTTTTCTTTCCATTCCTTTTTAGACAGGATTCCACCATGTATCCCAGGATAGCCTCAAACTCATGATCCTCCTGCCTCCATCTCCTGAGTGCTGGGATTACAGGTGTGTACCACCCCAGACAGTTTGGCAAGCACTCTACCACTGAGCCAAATCTCCAGTCCATGCACCTCGGGCTTTACCCTAAAGAGTTGACAGGTAACAGACAGGTAAGGAACCACTCCAAGAGGCCAGGTACTGGGGAGGATGCCACGGCATGCAGGGGCAGTCCTCAGAACTTCTAAAACCTTCATCTGCGGGTGGAGGGACAAGCTATTTTATGCTACCTCAGTTTCCCCAGCCCTCACCCCATACGTCCCCCTCACCCCCGCACATCTCACCAGTTACTTACCAGTCCCAGCTCTGCAGAATCTGGGGTTTCTTCAGAGCTCACCCGAGCTCACTTCAAAGGTGGGAACGGAGGCCTCGCGGGCACCCAGAGAGCCCCAGCACTGCCAGAGGCCCGGGGCGCGAAGGCGAGGCGGCTCTGAGCCCGGCGCCCCGGAGGATCTGCTGGTATTACGGCGCAGGTCGGACCCTAGACCCGCAAAGCCGACGCTCGCCTGCCGCAGCCCTAATGGACCCGGGGGTGGGGGGGTCGGGGACAACCAGATCCGGCGGCCAGGACGACTATGCACAGGTCGGGAGGCACGGCCAGCTAGCGACCCTGGAAGTCCCAGCTCCCCCACGCGCCCCACCTAGGAAACACCCCCAAAGCACAGGACTTACCCCTTCCTCACTTGCAGAAAGTTAAGCCCTGCCCCCGGGGCCTCCCAGCCCTGGAAAGGCAGGAAATGAGAATTAAGGAGGATTTAGAGACCTATCGCCTGCGGAGAGATTAGAGGATGAATATACAGGGCCAGGCAAAGATCCCCTTGTGGGGCCGGAGAGGGCTCCTTAAGACCTAGGATCCTGATGGGTAATTAACAGCCTGGCTGGGGCAAGGCCCGCTCTGGAGCAAACCGCCTCACAAGGTGAGGGGGAGCTAGCTGCCTAGGTTGTCAGATTCAGTCAGAAACAGGGTCTTTCCATCAGCATGTCCCCTGGGGACCAGAGCTGCACAGCTGCACCAGAGTGTCCGCGGTGCCTGAAGCTCACCAGAGCTCCCAGGTTCATATGACCTTAGGAGGCAGGTTACAAAGACTAGGGCTTCTTGACAGAGGGGGAAACTGAAGTACAGGGCAGTGGGGGGTTCATTTAGGGTCACCCTGCAAGTACAGGATGCATGGGGAACTCCAATTCAGACATGGAGGCTTCTGGAACAATTAATTTTTTTTACATTTATTGCAAAGTTATTTTTATATTTGATGCAAATCTACTTTGTATGTGTGGGTGGGTACACATGAAAGTCAGATAATAACTTGTTGGAGTCAGTTCTCTTTCCATGAGAATCCTGGCGATTGAACTCAGGTCCTCAGGCTTGCCTGCAAGTCCCTTTACCCAACTTTCTCCCGGCCCCTACCCACCTGCTTTCCCAAATTGCTCCCCTTTGGAGATAAGGCATCACCAACACCAACAGTTTGGTGTTAGCCCTCATCCTAGTAATTTTTCTCCCTTTTAAACAATGTATGTGGGGGCTGGAGAGATGGCTCATCGGTTAAGAACACTGGTTGTTCTTGCAGAACATCCGGTTCGAATCTCAGCACCTACATGGCAGCTAACAACTGTCTGTAATTCCAGTCCCAGGGGATCCGACAGCCTCTTCTGACCTCCGTGGACATTGCATGGCACAGGTGCTCTTACCTACACGCAGGCAATACAGGCATACACGTAAAATAAAAATAATAAAAATTTTTTAAAAGTTTTTAAAAAATGTATGTGTCGCTGGGCATGGTGGCACCCACCTTTAATCCCAGCATTTAAGAGGCAAAACCAGGAGGATCTCTCTCTCTCTCTCTCTCTCTCTCTCTCTCTCTCTCTCTTACACACACACACACACACACACACACACACACACCACCCTGCCACACAGGTTGTGGGAATCCAAACTCAAGCCCTCATGCTTGCACATTAAGCATTTTACTGACTGGGCTATCTCATCAGACCCTTGTTTGTTTGTTTTTCAAGCAAGGTCTTACTGTACACAGTTCCAGGCTGGCCTGGAACTCTGGATCCTTCTGCCTCAGAAGTGACATCTGGGAAAAACTTCATGGTATTTCCCAACCAGTTCCCAACTTAAAGTTCCCAACCAGTGGTCCTTCTAATGGGAATCTTTTCTATTAAATATCTGCTCTCCTGTGTAACAGGTACAGACAAAGACCTTGGTAAAAACCAACCCATTGAGGCCAGTGGTGTCTAACACCTGTCATTTGAGTGCGCAGACCTGTGAACTGAAGTTCCCAGGAAAAAGCTGCACCATGTTCAAGATTCTACAGGGCTGATTGACTGATTAGGACTTCTGTGATCACAGATAGTTGGAATGTTGCAAGTCCAGAGGTAAATAATTTTGAACTGTCTCTACCGGATGAGCTATCTCTCTGGCCCATCTTGAACTATCATTAGCTTTCTTAATAGCCATTTATTGCCCGCCTCTGTTTGACATAATATTTTTGTGACTCTTAGATGAATCCTTTTGGAATATACAAAGGCCCTCAACTTCAACTAACCCAAAGGCTAAGAATGTCATCAGATAACATCTGAGCCTGTATCAAAGATTTCTCCAATTTGCTGTAACCCAACTACTTGTGTCTTGATTTACGATTTTCTTTGTTGTTATTATAAAAATTTCATGAAACTGTTATCACATTGGAATATGGAATTCGAGACAACCTGAATCTGTGTTCCCTGCCCACAATTATTCATACTTAGAGCCACAATAAACTATTGTTGGGGGCCTCTGTTATGTGAAGTAGAAGTCTCTTCATATCCGGATAGCTCACGAAGCTCGGTGTTATGTGCTGAGACTCCTTTCATAGCAGGGTGCCTTCCTGGCTTTTTCCTAACTCTCCTTTGAAGGTGCCCGCCACAAATGCCATAACATAAACATGGCCTCTGGCTCTAGGAATACCATGCTTTCCTGTGTGATTTTTCAGGTAGTCAGCAGTCTGGCAGCATGGCAGAAATCCACTTCCATATGCAAATAGAATGTCTCACAAAAGCATCTATCAGCCAAAGCTTTTACCACTACCCCCATGGTATAAATATCTCCTTTGAAGGTGCCCGCCACAAATGCCATAACATAAACATGGCCTCTGGCTCTAGGAATACCATGCTTTCCTGTGTGATTTTTCAGGTAGTCAGCAGTCTGGCAGCATGGCAGAAATCCACTTCCATATGCAAATAGAATGTCTCACAAAAGCATCTATCAGCCAAAGCTTTTACCACTACCCCCATGGTATAAATATCAAATATCCCTGCATTCCTCCGTCACCGACTTGCGGACACCCTAGCTTTCGCCGCCCTCATACTCTTCCCGCGTGGTTCAGTGGCCAGTGGACCTCTCATCCTGAAAAAGTACACGGGTGAAATAAGGACGGGACCGGCTGAGTAGACCTCAGCAGCAGAGGGACTTTTCAGCACCAAAAAGCGGCGGACAGAGACTCGCCCGCCGCTGCATCCAGGAGACGCGAGCCGCGGTGCCACAGGGCGTAGCCCGCCGGAGAAGCCTGCGGGACGTGGCCAGGCCCTCCGTGCAGCTTCCAGAGCGCGCAGAGAGCCCAGCACACACTATAAACTATCTCTTATTCTTGGAGGTATGAACTGTGTTTGCATGGATCAGAGGCTGAAGCAGGAGGCTAAGCACTCCAGGTCAGCCTGGACTACAAAGCAGGGGGACCCTGTCTCAAACAAAAACAAGAAAAGATGGTGTAACACACACCTGCAACTCCAGCTCTCAGGAGGCAGAAGCAGGAGGCTCATAAGTTCAAGTATATTGTTGGCTATATTGTGAATTCAAGGCCAGCCCGGGCTACATGAGATCCTTTCTCAAAAAATAAAAACTTGCTTGGGGAGATGGTTGAGCCATAAAAGCATGAGGACTTGAGTCCCATCCCCAGCACACATATAAAAAAGCTAGGTGCTGTAGTGTGGGCCTGTCATCCCAGCCCTAGGGAGCTAGAGACAGCCACACACACACACACACACACACACACACACACACACACACACACACCCAGCCATGTGTGGTAGCACACACCTTTAATCCTAGCACTCTGGAGGGAGAGGCAGAGAACACCTCTATGAATCCTCCCT
Source organism: Nannospalax galili (assembly GCF_000622305.1). Lineage (NCBI taxonomy): Eukaryota > Metazoa > Chordata > Mammalia > Rodentia > Spalacidae > Nannospalax > Nannospalax galili. Next base: position 761,706 of record NW_008357641.1, read on the forward strand.
CCCTAAAGACGGGAACATCACAGAGGAGGGGGCAGAAAGAATGTAAGAGCCAGAGGATAGGGAGGAGTGCTGTGAAATACTGCCTTCAGGGCATGGCTGATCATTGCACTCATGAATGATGGTTACCTACACAAGGTCAAGTCAGCTAAAGATTCCAGCATGGAAGTGGTTGGGTCTCATGAGGCCCTGCCCCTAGCTGAGAACTGCCTGTAACTCCAGCCCCAGGGGATCTGATGCCCTCCAGAGGCATTGTGTGTACGAGTGCACTCACATGTAGTCGAAACACTCATACACATACATTTTAAAAGTAAATTTTTAAAAAGACAAATGAAAACAATTAGCAAGAGAGTACGTTATTTAAAATGAGTTAAAGAAAAAAAAAAAGGTAGAAAAAGCGCCCAAACCTGTTGTGATTGTGTAAGTTGGACTGAGGCTCCCAAGGAGACAAGCTCAAGTTCTAACCTTGTACCTATTCAGGTGGTCTCATTAGGAACAGGGTCTTTGTGGGAGGAATTAGGTGCATAGATGTCTCCAGATGAACACAAATTGGCATAAAAACTTAAAAAATATATATTTTATTATTTTTATGTTCTGTGTATGAGTGTATTGCCTGCATGTATGTGAGTGCACCCATGTCGTGCAATGCTGCAGAGGTCAGAAGAGGGCTTTGGATTCCCCTGGAACTGGAGTTAAGGATGGTTTTCAGCCGCCATGTGGGTGCTCGGAATCGAACCCGGGTCCTCTGCAACAGCAGTCAATGCTCTTAACCACGGAGCCATCTCTCCAGCCCCTGGATTAAAATTTTTTATGTATTTATTTTTATTTTATGTGTATGAATATTATTCCTGCATGTATGTAAGTGCAACTATGTCACGCAGTACCCACAGAGAACAGTTCCCTTGGAACTGGAGTTACGAACCTGGGTCTTCTGCAAGAGCATCCACTGCTCTTAACCACTGAACCATCTCTCCAGCCCCCCTTTTTAATAGTCAATATTCATCCCTCACTATTTAGTATATTTTAGTATTTTATTTATTTATTTATTTATTTTTATGTGTATGAGTGTATTCTTGCATGTGTGTAAGTACACCTGTGTCATGCAATGCCTGAGGAGGTCAGAAGAAGGCAATGGATCCCCTGGAACTGGAGTTACAGTTATCAGCCACCATGTGGCTGCTGGGAATTGAACCTGGGTCCTCTGCAAGAGTAACCAGGGCTCTTAACCTCTGAGCCATTTCGCCAGCCCTACAAGTTGGATTTTAGATCCTGTCTAGCTCCAGTGGTGAAAAAAGGAAAGGGTGGGGGACATATGGTGGTCACAATCTGTGGTTCCAGAGACTGGAGAGGCTGAGTCAGGAGATCACTTGAGCCTAGGAGTTTAGGGCTAGTCTAAGCTACATAGTGAGCCCTTGTCTAAAAAACAAAACAAAACCTAGGTCTGGAGATATAGCTCAGTTGGTGGGGTGCTTGCCTAGCATGCACAGGCCCTCAGTTCCATCCCCAGTACTATGTAAACTGGATACGGTGGTGAAGGCGGCAGGATTATAAATTCAAGGTCACCCTAGTAGGTTTAAGGGCAACCTGGGCTGTATGAGACCCTGCCTCAAGCAAAACAAAATAAAAAATTTCACATGGAGCCATAATTATGTTGAATGTCCCGTTCCTCTGGGCCACCCGAGGTCACCTGGAGCTGAATTTGACAGTCCCTAAGCAGACTCTGCATAGATTCAACTTGACATGGTGGCAGTCATCTTGAATTTTAACTACTGTAATAGCCAGTATAACTACTTAGTCAGGCCTCGCTACACAGCTTCCCATAACACAAGGGGGTGGAGCTTTCCAGTGGGGCCCAGTTTCCAGCACTGTGGAATTTAATGTTACCTGTATGTATGTGTGTATGTGTGTGGTGTGTGTGTGTGTGTGTGTGTGTGTATGCATGTGATGGCTAGATAGCAACTTCTGGTATCTTCCTCCATCTCTCTTCCTCTCTTCAAAAAATGCTTTTGATTTATTTATTCTTATTTTATGTGTATGAGTGTTTTGGCTGCATGTATGTAAGTGCACCCAGTGAATGCCATGCCCACAGAAGAGGACTCCACAAGAGGGCATCAGATACCCTGGAACTGGAGTTAAGGACAGTTGTTAACCACCATGTGGGTGCTGGGAACCAAATTCGGGTCCTCTGCAAGAGCAGTCAGTGCTCTTAACCACGGAGCCACCTCTCCAGCACCCTCTCCCTTTTTCTTTCTTTGAGACAGAGTCTCTCACTGAATTTGGAGCTCATCAGTCTGGCTAGGCTGGCTGACCAATGAGCTCCAGGGAGCCTACTCTGTCAACTTCTTTCTCTGCTCAACTGGTGCCTCATACACTAAGCCTGTTGGTTCCAGAACAGACTGGCTGCATCCTACACCAGGCATCTACACTCCCACCTCAGTTTGGGGTGCTGAACATCAAAGTATGAGCACTTCAGAAACACCCCTAACCAAGGGGTGGGAGCAGCCGAGTGTGCCTTATCCCTTCACCTTGTGGGGCAGCTCCAAGATTCATGATCCACTGAGCTGTCCCCTCAAGCCTTCCCAAATCTGAGCTCTGTCTATAGGCCTACCCCCAGGCCCAACACCTGCCCCCAGCTGTCCCGTTTGTCCTGCCTCATGTCTGCCTTCCCTGCTGCACTGAGGATTTAATTCTGTTCAACAAATTACTGGGAACTTGGCAGCTTAACATAAAGACCATGTATCTCTGACAATGTTTCCGGAGTCAGGAATTCATACAGAACACAGGGAACATCTCTACGCTCCTTGGTGTCCAAGACCTCAGCCTCACTGTCAGGAGCTGAGTTTTGGAAGGATACCTCACCATTGTATGATGGCTAGAGGTTGGTGACTGAGCTGAGCTAGAACCCACTCACAGCCTTTCTTGTGGCACAGGCATCTTCAACATGAAAGGTGGGTTCTCAGGGCTAGGAAACTACACTCAGAGCCAGTATTTAGTTAGTTTTTGCCAGTCTGGCACAAACTAGTCACTTGGAAAGAGGGAACCTCAGCTAAGGAATTTCCTCCATCAGACTGGCCTGTGGCTAAAGTCTGTGGCACATTTTCTTTAAAAAAAGAAGA
>NW_008357641.1:765557-783651 GCF_000622305.1 Nannospalax galili
CACTCACTTCGGAACTGAAATCTGGGAAACTGCAGAATCAACCTTTCAACCAGACAGTAATCTCAGGTATTTGTTATAGTGATACAAAGCTGCCTGACACATTTCACCACGTGGATAGAGAGCCTTCTAATTCTAAAACATAATCAAAATGACCTTCTTTAGTCAGCTTTATATTCTAGTAGCCAGAGACACCAACTCGGCATATAGAGAACTAAAATACAAAAAGAGGGCTAGAGAAATGGCTCAGTGGTTGGATTCATGTTTGGTTCCCAGCACCCACATGGCAGCTAACAACTGTCTGTAACTCCGTTCCAGGGGAATTCAATGTCCTCTTCTGACCTCCACAGGCATTGCATGGCACAAGTACACTTACAGGCAAGCAAAACTATAAAATAAAATTTTTTTAAAAAGAACTGCTTAATTTAGATGGGTGGTAATATAAATAAAATAAAAAATAATAAATAAAATATTTAAAAACAACAACAACAACAGAGGCTGGAGAGATGGCTCAGTGGTTAAGAGCACTGATTATTCTTGTAGAGGACCTGGGTCCGATTCCCAGCCACCCACTTCGTGGCTAACAACCATCTGTAACTCCAGTTTCAGGGGATCCAATGCCTTCTTCTGTCCTCCCTGAGCACTGCACAGCTCGGGTGCACTTACATGCAGGTAGTACACTCATATACATAAAATAAAAAAAAAATTTTAAACTACAATTTTTTTAAAGATTTAGTGTTAGGGGGCATAAATGTACCCAGCACTCATGTGGAGGTCAGAGGACAACTTTCCAGAGTTGGTTCTCTCCTTCCAATATATTTGTCTCAGGGATTGAACCCAGGTGGTCAGGCAGCAGCCCCTTACCAGCTGAGCCATTTCGCAGGAGCCTGGCCTGCACCTTTGAAACAGGACCACCTCCTCCCATTTTCCAATTCTGTCCATCCAAAAGGCTGTGTGGAACCTCCAGGAGAGGCAGGCAGCAAGGCACACAGCTCAAGGACCTGTCTCCACCTCCCAATGCTGGGACTACAGGTGTGTACCACCATGCCCACTTTATAAAGTACCAGGGATGGCTTTGTGCATGCTAGGCAACCACTCTACCAACAGAGCCACAACCCTAGCCCTTTGACTTTCATTTTATTTTTTTAATATTTTGTTATTTTATGTGTATGAGTGTAGTGCCAATATGTATGTAAGCTCACCCACGTCATGCAATGCATATGGAGGTCAGAAGAGGGCACTGGATTTCCCTGAAACTGGAGTTATGGATGGTTGTTAGCTGCCATGTGGGTCCTAGGAACTGAACCTCTGAGGGAGCAGCCAGTGCTCTCCAGCCCCCTATTTATTTATTTATTTATTTATTTATTTATTTATTTATTTTTATTTACTCACTTATTTACTTACTATTTAAGACAGGGTCTACCTATAGGCCCAGCTGGCCTGGAACTCCCTATGTAGACCAGGTTAGCCTTGATCTCACAGACTTCTGCCTGTGTCTGTCTCTGGAGTGCACCCATTGGCCTGGCTCCCACTCTGTTTCCCGCCCTGGCATCCCGGTGCCAGACTGGGAGGCCATGTGCCTCTTCCATCTGTCTCCCAAGTCATCCACCTCCCAAGGCCTCCAGGGCTGGCCCCGAGAACCCCATCAGCAGAGACCCACATTTAGGAAATACCTCTGCACCCCCATCCTACCTTTTGGTTGGTTGCCACCACACCCAGCCTGACTTGCCTGACTTCCCATTTTCAAGGATCCTGGCATCTCTGAAAGGGCAGAAGTAGACAGACTTTGGTCAAGGCAATGATACTAAATCTGGGTCAGTCACAGTACAAGGCCCACCAGGGTGTGGACTCAGAAGTTCCTGATTCAAAGCTCTCTTTGAAGGCAGACATTGTATTATACCCCAGGACAGGTGTCTGTGACTATGAAGGTTGTATTATGGAAGTATTGCAGAACAGATGCATTACAGCACAGGGAAGTTCAACCTCAGAGAAGGTAAATGACTTACCCAAGTTCACACAGCTAAGAAAGACATGGTTTAAGGGACAAGAAACATAATATGAAGGCCAGGTCTAGGGTAGTGGCTTGGCCAGAAGGGAAGCATGGATAATCAGTCACCCTTCTGAGGTAACTTCTGCCCACAGCCCAGGTAACAGGCAGCTACAGTGAGTGGAATGTGGTTTACCTCCCATTCCCACAGCTAGGCCTTTGAGGGTATCCCCCCACCTCCGCGCACCCGGACTCGGTGGAGCGGTGGCTGCGGCTGCTCGTGCACAGTACGTGGCTCGCAACTGCGGGGTCTCATTAGCACCACGGTCATTACTGCAGAAGAGAGAGAGAGAGAGAGAGAGAGAGAGAGAGAGAGAGAGAGAGATTCCTCCCCCTCCTAAGTCGCTCAGCAGCTCTAGACCTGACCACAGCCCTGTCACTGGGCCTTTAGCACGTCGGGGAGGGGACAAAGAGCCTGGAGGGACCGGGACGGGGCGGGGTGTGGGGGTGGACGGCGGACGCGGAGCCGGGACCGGACGAGAAGCAAGCGCGGAGGCGTGGGAGCCGCCGCGGGTTCTGGGGCGACACACGCCCTGGAAGGCCCACGGCGCCCTTTCTGGCCAATGCCAGAGCCGTTCCCGGTTGCTGGGGGTCCCCGAGGTCCTCCCGCAGGGATGAGGGGTCTGGCCACCTAGAGTGATAATCGACCTCCACACCCACACAGCGACCCCTGAAAGCCCTGGGTCCCGCCGGGCGAGGGTGGGCGAGGTTGGCCTGGCGGGGAGTCCGCGCTTCTCCCAGAGGACACACTTTGTTGTTTCCCGGGCCCGCCCGCAGCTCTCAGAACGTAGCCTGCAAGATGGCTGCCGCCGGGCCTGGAAGAAATAAAAAGGATAAAGGGGGAGGGGAAGAGGAGGAAGGGGAAAGGGAAGGGAGGAGAGAACGGGGAGGGAAGAGGGGAGGCGGCTGCACTCCTGGGGGAAGGTGGGAAGTGAGGCTGGATGCTGGATGGAGACAGCGCAGCCCGGGAGCGGGAGGGGGGGGGGGGGTTGGCCGGGAACCGAGTAGCGAAAAGAGAGGCAACTAGAGGAGGCAGCCCGGGAGGGGTGGGAGAGCTGGCCAGGGGGTGGGAGCGGGGCCCCAAAAGGGCGTGGGGCCGGCGGAGAGACACCCCCGCGTCTGCCCCAAACTGTTTCTAACACCAGGCAGCAACCCCGTTCTCCCGGCTCCTGTGGGGAGGGACTCCATCCTTCCACCAAGAGGCGACAGCAAAAGAGAGGCAACTAGAGGAGGCAGCCCGGGAGGGGTGGGAGAGCTGGCCAGGGGGTGGGAGCGGGGCCCCAAAAGGGCGTGGGGCCGGCGGAGAGACACCCCCGCGTCTGCCCCAAACTGTTTCTAACACCAGGCAGCAACCCCGTTCTCCCGGCTCCTGTGGGGAGGGACTCCATCCTTCCACCAAGAGGCGACAGCACCCATTGGCCTGGCTCCCCACTCTGCTTCCCGCCCTGGCATCCCGGTGCCAGACTGGGAGGCCATGTGCCTTTTTCCATCTGTCTCCCAAGTCATCCATCTCCCAAGGCCTCCAGGGCTGGCCCCGAGAACCCCATCAGCAGAGACCCACGTTTAGGAAATACCTCTGCACCCCCGTCCTACCTTTTGGTTGGGGCATGCAGAGGTTCTGGGAAGGGAAACTGAGGCAGGGGGCGCGGAACACAACGTGTGTCTCCTTATGTCTCGCGTGCCCCATCCTTGGCCCCTAACCAACCTCAGTCTCCTCTGCTCCCGGTCCTCCTTTTTCCTCCGTGGGCAACAGTGATGACAGTTTTAAGGCCCCCCTAGCCCAGCCTTCCTGCTTCGCCACAGGGAGCTCCCAAACGCCTGAAAATATCTTTAAATTAGGAAAAAGAGCCAAGCCGCCAGGGTCCTTTGGTCTATTAAAGAAGGAGCAGAGGCCACCGGTGCCCCCACCCCCGTTCGGATTTTGCATTTGAAGCTCAGACGGTGGGTCCAGGCGGCAGACCGCAGGGCTGCCTGGCTAGCCCGCAGAATCCTTTCAGCGGCCAGGGACCCCTGCCAGGTGTGCCAGAATTAGGACGGCGCCCCTCTCGGCCGCTTTCATCCCCTCAGGGCGGCCAGGGCGTCTGAGGCGCTAATAAAGCGCTTGGAGCTGCTTAGCTTATGGAAGAGGCAGGAATTCCAGCACCGCCAGACTAGGGGTAGCGCTTGGAAACCTGCCTTGTAGAAGGCCTAGGAGCCTTCCAGACTTGCCCTGGCCAGAGCAGGACTGTCCCCTCCATTCCTGCTGGCCTCTGGAACCCCCTGACACCGCCTCCTACCAGCTGCTAGCTCCCAGCAGGTATCCTCAAGTCAGGGCACTGACCCAGGTTGCCTGGCCAGACTTCTGAGTTCCTCAGGCAGGTAAGTTAGCAGCTCAGGGCCTCAGTTTCCCTGCTAAATGACAAGATGTAGTGGGACAGGCCTGTGATCCCAGCACTAGGGAGTCTGAAGTAAAAGAACTATGAGTTCCAGGCCAGCCTGGGGATACATAATGAGATCCTGTCTGCAAAAAAGCAAACAAAAAAGTTCATTACAAAATGTCAGATGATGGGGGTGGTGGCACACAACTTTAATCCCTCCTCGAGAGGCAGGCAGATCTCTGTGAGTTCAAGGCTGGCCTGGTCTACATAGTGAGTTCCAGGACAGCTGGGGCTACAGGGAGACCCTATCTCAAAAAAGACAGAAAAAAAAAAAAAATGTCAAATGACTGTTGAAATAGAGCTAGAGAGATGGCTTGGTGGTTAAGAGCACTGGCTGCCCTTGCAGAGGATACAGGTTCAGTTCCCAGCACCCACATGGCAGCTCACAACCATCTATAACTCATTACAGGGGATCCGACACCCTCTTCTGGCTTCTGCCGACACTAGGCATGCATATGGTGCACTTACATGCATGCAGGCAAAAATACATATACATAAAATAAAAAAAGACTTTTGAGACACTGAAAGGAGGTTACAGGTGCACTGGGTACACTGCAGAGTCCCCTCACTGCACCCCACCCCAGACACACCCAGCTTGTGCCAGCCAGGGGCTGTGCTTTGGTTGTGCTCTGATGACCCTCCCTTTTCTTATGTTCAAGCTTCTCTTAATGTCACCTCAGAGAGGACTTCCTGGCCACCCAGCTGTGCCCCTGGAGTGGGCCTGGGACCCTACTTGCTCACTTGTCTAATTGTTATCTGACCTTCTATGACTTACAGGAACTCTCTGGAATGCAAGAGCTTGGATTTGGATTCTGGCTTTGTATTTCCAGGTGTGTGAGCTTGGCCATGTTACTTACCCTCTCTGAACTTTTTTTTTTGGTCTTTTTGAGACAGGGTCTCCCTGTAGCCCCAGCTGTCCTGGAACTCAGTATGTAGACCAGGCTGGCCTTGAACTCAGAGATCCGCCTGCCTCTGCCTCCCAAGTGCTGGAATTAAAGGCGTGCACCACCACGCCCAGCTGGTTCCGTCAGTTAGTAATGAAGCTACTACAAACAGCAAGGAAGATGAATAACTGACTAAGTTAATAGCAGTCAAAGAAGCCGGGTGTGGTGGCACATACCGTTAGTTCCAGCACTCAGGAGGCAGAGGCAGGCAGATCTCTGTGAGACCAGCCTCATCTAGGTAGCGAGTTCCAGGCCAGCTGGGCCTACGGGGAGACTCTGTCCCAAAAAGACCAAAAAAAAGAAGACCAAAGACAGCCAATGCCCACGGTACTATCGATTCCTACGATTTGGGGGTACCTCACCACCTAAGTATACACAAATAGCGTGTTACCTTCCTCACAGAGAACTTAGTATCGGTTTACCATTGTATCCTTAATACCAAATGGCTCAGTAAATAGGGGCTGGAGAGATGGCTCAGCAATTAAGAGCACTGGCTGCTCTTGTAGAAGACCCAGGTTCAATTCCCAGTACCCACATGGAAGCTAACTATAACTCCAGTTCCAGGCGATCCGATGCCCTCTTCTGGCCTATGTGGACATTGCATGACATGGGTGCACTTAGATACATGCAGGCAAAGCATACACATACATAAAATAAAATAAATAAACAAATAATTTTGAAAAAGAGGTCAGTAAATAGCAGTTCAGTGAGTGAGTGAGAGATAACTGAGCCAGCTCTGTCTGCTGCCTAATCTGTAAAGTGGGATGAGCACAGTTGGACCTCACAAACGAGGATTCCCAAGACAGATGCTATTATGGTTAACTTTAGAAATAATTTTGAGCCAAGCATGGTGGCACATACCCAGTCTCTGCACTGGAGAAGGGGAGGAAAGAGGTTCAAGAGTTCAAGAAAAAAAAATTTACACTGAAGCTAGGTATGGCGACACACCTGGAGTTCCACCTACAATGGAGACCCGAGTGGCAGGTACACTCTGCCTCAAGAGTTTCAGGCTTGTATGGGCAGCATAGCAAGGCTCAGGGGGAGGGACAGAAGGAGAGAGAAGAAGGAAGGAAGGGAGGGAGGGAGACGGGGAGGGAGAATTTACATTGAGTCTGCTACAGTTTGAATGTGGCTCAGTGGTTAGGCAAAGGTCTATCAGCGGAAGGCCCTGACTGCTGCATAAAACAAAAAAGGCTTTCAGACACAGGTATGGCAGGGGATAAGGCCATTCTACCTCAGGAATCTGTTAAGAAAGGATCTACCAGCCAAGGAGCAACAGCACTGTTTCACAGCAATCCCCAGAAGCGAACAGGAGGCACACATGCATGAACGCACACGTGCACGTACATCCTCTCACACATATACAAGAAAGAAAGTGACTTTACTCCTCTGGGCCTAGGCTTCTTTGACTGTAAACTGGGGACAATAACAGCACTACAATGACAGGTCATTCTGAAGATGAAATGAAAACATGCCTGTCATGTACTCAGATGACAGGCACATTCAGCAAGTACTTAATGAGTGTCAGCTGCATGCATGGCTGGGCAGCTCAGGTTCAGCATGTGTGTGAGGGAGAAGGCCCAAAAGTCAACTCTAGTGACCTGAGAACTGAGGGTCCAGTCCATTCTCACTGGACACCTCAATCACTATACCATATTTTAAATTTTTTAAATAATTTTTTATTTTATCTTATGTGTATGAGTGTATTGCCTATACGTATGTAAATGCATCTGTGTCCTGCAATGCCTGAAGAGGTCTAAAGAGGGTGTCGGATCCCCTGGAACTGGAGTTACAGATGGTTGTTAGCTGCCATGTGGGTGCTGGGAATCAAATCTAGGTCCTCTACAAAAGCAGCCTATGCTCTTGACTGTTATAGCAGCCAGTGCTCATAACTGCTGAGCCATCTCTCCAGTCCCAACACTGCATCATTTTTGAACACCCACTGTGAACAGCTACTGTGTACCAGTATTGGGTTTGTGATTCAGAAACAGCAGCTGTGGGGAGGGGGTACCTGGAGAGGTGGCTTAGCCAAGAGCACTTGTTACTCTTCCAAAGAACCTTGGTTCAGTTGCCAACACACACATCCAGTAGCTTACACTGTAACTCTTGCTCCAGGGTATCAGACACCCTCTTCTGGCCTCTGAAGGTACCACACATATATGACCACATACACACACACACACACACACACACACACACAGAGCTGAATAGAGAATAGAAGAGGTTGTGGCTTAAACTGGGTGAGATGTGATAGGCTAGCACCAGAGCAGGTGGGAAGACAAGTTGAGGGTAGATACGGAGGAGGGCCGACAGGCTTAGTTATGGGACCAGATGTAAAGAGTAAGAGACAGGAAATTGTGGCCATGGGAAGGTGGTTTGCTGCTCAGTGTTAGCATTCCTTCTGCCCGGGTCCCTGTGTTATTCTGCATTCCCTTGTTAGTTTATTTTTGAGAAACGATCTTGATATTTAACCAACAGGATCTTGATATGCAACCTAGATGACCATGTCCAGGACCATTTCTGATTATCTAAGGCCATGAACAAATTACTCAAAACTTAGTGGCCTGTGCTAAGCATGTTGGCTCACACCTATAACTCCAGCACTTGGCAGGCTGAGGCAAGAAGATTGTCATGAGCTTGAGACTAGCCTGGGCTACAGAGTGTCATGAGCTTGAGACTAGCCTGGGCTACAGAGAGGGACTGTAACACAAAGCCAACAAACAAAAAACACACCACAAGCAAACAATAACAACAATAGTACCCACTTCGAGCCAGGCATGGTGGCGCACACCTTTAATGCCAGCACTCAGGAGGCCAAGGCAGGTGGATCTCTGTGGGTTCAAGGCCAGCCTGGTCTTCATTAGCGAATCCAGGCCAGGTGCGGCTACAGGGAGATCTTGTCTCAAAAAGACCAAAAAAAAACAATAAAAAAACCAGTACCCACTTTGGTGGCTAAAACAATATGTATTTTACTATTTCACAGTACATGGGGGATCAAGGATCTGGGTGTGGCATTGCTAGCTGCCTCTGGCTCATGGTGACTTACTAGGTTTCAAGCAAAATGGCAGGTGGAAGATGGATAGAAGCAGAAAGTAGAGTGGTGGTTATGGGGGCTTCACTCATGGGAGACATTGGGCAGTTAGCTTTTCATTGCTGTGACAAAAAACTTCAGAACATCAACTTAAAGAAGGCATAGCTCAGTTGGTGGGGTGCTTGCCTGGCATGCAGGAAGGCCTGGCTTCCATCTCCAGCACCACATAAACTCACATGTAGCCCACATCTGTAACCTGTAATCCCAGTACTTGGAAGGTAGAGGCAGGAGGATCAAAAATTCAAGGTCATCCTGGCCTACATAGTGAGTTCAAGATCAGCCCAGAATACATGAGATCTCTAACAACAGAAAATCAAATTAAAAGGAGAATGTAGCCCGGCATGGTGGCGCACGCCTTTTTAATCCCAGCACTCAGGAGGCAGAGGCAGGAGGATCTCTGTGAGTTCAAGCCCAGCCTGGTCTACATAGTGAGTTCCAGGACAGCTGGGGCTACAGGGAGACCCCATCTCAAAAAGACCGAAAAAAAAAAAAAAAAGGAGAATGTATTACTTTTCTTGTTGCTGTGACAGAATACCTAACAAAGCACTAACGAAGCAACTTGAAGGGGACAGGATTTGTTTGGGTTCACAGTTTGGAGGTTCAGACCATCATGGTGGGGAAGGTTGGGGTGTAAGGCTCAGTTGTGAGAGTGTGGAGCTGGATCTCCTGCTTTCTCATGTCCTGGTGGAGCAGGAAGTGGAGAGCAGACAGGAAACATGGCCAAGATCTAAAACCTCAGGACCACCCCTAGTGACCCACTTCCTGGAGTCAGGTTCCTCTCCTCTTAATGTTCTACAGCTCTCTCAAAAAGGGCCACCAGCTGGGGAGGTGTTTAAACTCATGAGCCTGTTGGGGACATTTCATTCAAACCACAAAAGAGGGTTTATTTTGGCTTGTGGTTTGGGCTTAAAGGTTTCAGGCCATGGCTGGCTCTATTGTTTCTAGGCTTATGGTAAGGGGAGAAGTTCACGGCAGAAGGTCACAGTAAAACAAAGTAGCTCACTGCACGGTGGCCAGGGGTCACTGACAGAGTGTCAGTGCTGGGCACATGGCTCACCATGATTATACAGTGATTAGCGCTCTGCATTGTAACAGAGAAAGTTAGAGCTAGAGACAAGACATAGCCCTCAAGAGCCCACTGCCTTCAACTAGGCCCACCTCCTAACCTCTGAATCCATCTCCCAATAGCCTAGCAAATGATCCCATCAGTGGACAAGTCATCAGATGGGAACAGAGCCCTGAGGTCCTGTCACTGCCAAAGTTCTCAAAGGCTAGAATTATAACAGTGAGTCACTACCCCTGCCTCAACAATGTGTTGTATACTTGGAAAATAACTATGACATTTAAAACGTTCTGACCAGAAAGAGAAGGGAAATGGGGGCGGGGGCTGTGCTGGAGAGCATCAGTTTTCAACTTGACACACCTGGGAAGAAGGAACTTCAATTGGGGAATTTTCTCTATGGGATTGATGCCTGTGGGCTTGGCTGTGAGACATTTCTTGATTGTTAAGTAATGCAGGAGAGCCCAGCCCATTGTGGATGGTGCCACCCCTGGGCACATGGTCCTGTATTGTTTAAAAAAGCAGGCTGAGCACAAGCCAGGTGAGCAAGCCAGTAAGCAGTGATCCTCTGTGGCTTGTACTTTGGTTCCTGTCTCCAGGTTCCTGCCCCAAGTTCCTGCCTTGGCTTACCTCCATGACAGACTGTGAACTGTAAGGTAAGATAAACCCTTTCCTCCCCCAAGTTGCTTTTGATCAGTGTTTTATCACAGCAATAGAAAGTAACTAGGATGGGGGAAAAGAAAAAGTATGTGAGAAACAGATGTTCTTCAAGTCACAATGGGATTTTTCCTCATAGCCCATTGTAAATTCAAGATAGTACAAGCAAACATTACAATTTTTTTGAGACAGGGTCTCCCTGCAGCCCCAGCTGGCCTGGGACTTGCTATGTAGACCAGACTGGCCTTGATCTCACAAAGATCCACCTGCCTCTGCCTCCCAAGTGATGGGATTAAAAGTGTGCCCCACCTTTATTTTTATTTAGTATGTGTATGTGCATTTGAGTTTACGTTCACATGGGTGCATGTGTACATGATGTGATGTATTTGAACATGGAAACCAGAAGTCAACTTCTGTGGTCCTTCATCACATGCCACCCACCTTTTTCGAGACAGGGTCTCTCACTGAACCTGGAGCTCACCAGTTAGGCTCAATTGACTGGCCAGTGAGCCCCAGGATCCACCTGTCTCCACAACCCCAGCTCTGAGATTACAAACAGGCCATCACTCCCAGCTTTTTTATGTGGGTTCCAGTAATCAAACTCCTTATGCTTGCGGCACTTTAAGAACTAAGCCATTCAGGGACTCTTGTGAAAGAGGTTGGCAGAAAGAATGTAAGAGCCAGAGGAAGGGGTGGAGTGTTACCTGGAAGGGTACTTCTACCACTATGTAGCAAACTATAGTCATACCTCCTTCCCACACTCATCAAGGAGTCTAGGGGGGAGTCAGTTACCCCTCCCACCCAATCAGTCAACCTTAGCTGTGTGTAGGGGAGGGGCTAAGAATATAGAAGCCGAGAATGCCAGGAGGCCCCTCTCTCACCATTTTCTGCAGCTGTCAGGATGTTACAGGATCTATATTTGAGTATGGACTTTTCAGTACAGCCATAAATGGGGGGCACCTACTCCTCTGTAAATAAACCCCCACCCTATGCTCTGTTAAAAAAGAAAGGAAAAAATGATAGGTGTTTCGATAGACAGATGAGAGGGATCTGACTAGACCGCAAGTGGATGGACTTACACTGGGGAACATCTGGGACACTGACTTGACACAGTGGGCCTTAACACCCAGAACAGAGTACGTGGGTTCCAGTGGGAGGGAGGGGAGGCTACGGGAGGGGTCTGATGGGGTCGGGGCTATAAAGATGATTTACATTGCTTGAGATATTCTGTATGAAATACAACAGAATTTAATAATAAAAAAAGAACTGAGCCGTGTCCCCACTCAACCCTTTAGTTTATCTTATTATTTATTTTATTATTTATTTTTTGGGGGAGTCTTTTTGAGACAGGGTCTCCCTGTAGCACCAGTTGTCCTGGAACTTACTATGTAGACCAGGCTGGCCTGGAACTCACAGAGATCTTCCTGCTCTGCCTCCCGAGCGCTGGGATTAAAGGCATGCACCACCACGCCTGGCATTTTTTTTTTTTTTTTTTTTTTTTTTTTGTCTTTCTGAGACAGGGTCTCCCTGTAGCCCCAGCTGACCTGGAATTCACTATATAGACCAGGCTGGCCTTGAACTCACAGAGATCCACCTGCTACTGCACCCCAAGTGCTGGAACTAAAGGCTGGCGCCACCACACCTGGCCCCCTTAGTTTATCTCAGTTAGGTACATTTAATACACCTAGCCTATCCAATATCCTGGCTTAGCTGCACAATGCCCTGGAGAGGTCTGGGCTCTCCTGGCCCTGTGTGGCTGCCTTGGGAGGTCTGGCTCCCTACTACTGCCCAGCACTGAGAGAGGACTGGATCACAGGTCCCTAGCCTTGGAAAGATGAAAACTCAAACTTCCTTCTTCCTGGTAGCATTCATCAACCCAAACAGGCTGGGAGTCAGAGGACCCCTGTACCCTGCACATGAAGAATGCCAGTTTAGTTCTGGAGACACCAGTGGCTTTAAGGCCCCAGTCTCCCAGGATAACCCACTCCTTTCCCTGGCAGAGGACCCATCTGTGAGCCTGCTGCAGTAGAGGCCAGGCCTTCAACACATGGACCTCTGCAAGACTCTCACAGCCGTCTTCCCTTTCCCAGCATTTCAGCAGCTTGCAGGCAAACCACCCCCTGTACTTGAATCAGAAGCTCGGACTTCTAGGAAACCCAACTACACTGGCTCTTTGGGCCATTGTCATAAGCCTGGAAGCTTAAAGTGGTTGCAGTCTATGCTCGCCTGGTTCTGGAGATTAAGTCCAAAGTCAAGGTGCTGCGGAGACTCACAGGGAGAGAGGCCTGCTTGCTTTTCCTCCCAGCTTTCCACAGTCTGCACCAGTGTCATAGGTGCAGAGGTGGGGATGGTCATGTGACACAGGATCCTGGCAACTATGAAATGGCTATCGTTGAGGATGGAGGCTTTCCTGGTGGCCAAGAGGGACAGAAGATTGAATGCAGAAGTGTGGGCAGAGGAAAGAGGGGAGAGCAGACAAAGCCCTCTGGCTGGGGATGGGCGTTGTGTGGGTCACTTAAAAAATCATTTTATCAAATTGTTTATTTTAGCTGGGCATGGTGGCACATGCCTTTAGTCCAAGCACTCAGGAACAGAGACAGGCAGATCTCCGTGAGACTGAGGACAGCCTGGTCTACATAGCAAGTTCCAGGCCAGCTGGGGCTACAAGGAGACCCTGTCTCCAAAAAAAAACCCCAAAAAACAAAAATAAATTTTTAATTTTCTATCTGTCTGTGCATGTATGCCATTGTGTGTGTGTGTGTGTGTGTGTGTGTGTGTGTGTGTGTGTGTGTGTAGGTAATAGGACAGCTTTCAGGAAACAGTTCTCTCCTACTATGGGTTCCAGGGACTGAACTTAGGGTTGCACAGCAAGTGTTTTGAGCCATCTCACCAGCCCAGTTTGCTGGACTTTGATCTAATTAATTATTATTAATTATTATTACTATTTAATTTGTGGTGCTGGAGAGGGAATCTAGGGCCTTATGCATGTGAGGGAAGTGCTCACCACTAAGAGCTCTGCCTGCTCAAGGGGAAGGGTCTACGCGAGGGCCTAACTCCAGCCCTTGTTTTTTATTTTTTTGTGTATGTATGTGTACATGTTCATACGTGCATGTGTATGTGTGTATATGTTCCTGTATGCATGTTTTCATGTGTCTATGTATACCTATGTATGTGTGCATGCACTATGTACATGTCCATGTGTATGTATACATGTTTGTGTGTGCATGTTCATGCATGTGCATAAATACATGTTCAGGTGTGATGTTTGTATTGTACATGTTCATGTGCACATGCATGTCCGTGTGTGCTTGTGTATGTTCAAGCACATGCATGTGTGTTCATGTGTATGTACCCGTGTATGCAGAGCTCTTCCTCAATGGATCTCCACCTTGTTTCTATTTATATATTTTATTAACTTTTTTTTTGGTCTTTTTGAGACAGTCTCCCTGTAGCCCTAGATGGTCTATTCCCTATGGAGACCAGACTGTCCTTGATCTCACAGAGATCTGCCTGCCTCTGCCGCCCAAGTGCTGAGATCACACCTGGCTTGTTTTACGAGGGGGGGGAGAGAATGGGCATACGTATGCCACAGTACAAGTGGGAAGTCAGAGGACAACTCTATGGTGTCAGCTCTTTCCACTATGAGTCTTGGGGATTGAACTCGAGTTGTCAGTCTTGGAAGCAGGTACCTTTACCTCACAATCAATCTTGATACCCCTCCACCTTGATTTTTGAGACAGGGTCCCTTATTGAACCTGGAGCTCACCTATTGGGCTAGACTAGCTGACCAGAAAGCCCCAGGGATCCTCTTGTCTCCATGTCCCCAGTGCCATGCTTACAACACATGCTACCATGCCTAGCTTTTATGTGGATGCTGGGGTCTAAACCTAGCTCCTCATGTTTGTGCAGCAAGCACTTTACTGACTGAGGCATCTCCCCAGCCCCAGCATTTTTTTTTTTTTTTTGAGACAGGGTCTGGTTATATAGCCTGCCTGCCTCAGCCTTCCAAGTGCTAGGATTCTAGCAGTGTCTCCCATACTCAGCCCATATTCTGAGTTAATACTACTGTGTTTAGTTTCTAGGATATTCAGCCTGGAAAAGCAGGGATTAGGAGCCTATTGCTTGAGCCTAGCTCAGGCACTGTGCACAATAAATGCTCAATAAATGTGCTGAAGATGTTTTCTTACAAATCCCTTCATTCTTGGTGTGGTTAGGGGTGTCCTGGGGGGCTCTGACCAGCAATACTCAAACGGAAAAGTCATCTTTAATCCCAACAGTTGGGAGACAGGCTGGCAGATCTCTGAGTTTGAGGACAGACTCATTCACATAGCAAGTTCCAGGTCAGTCAGGGATACATAGTGAGACCCTATCGAGAGGGGGGCTGGGGGAGAAAAAGGACTTGCAAGATGGTTCAGCAAGTAAAAGGCACTGTCAAGCCTGACCATCTGAGTTCTGAGCATCATCCCTTGTACCCACATGGTAGAAGGAGAGAACTCTCTCCTGCAAGTAGTCCTCCAGCTTCTTCCCATGGGCATGTAACCCCCAACAAATAAACAAATGTAATTTTAAAATTAAAAATAAATAAATGAAAGAAGAGTCAATTGGGATCCCAATAGGGTGTTCTGGAATGTTCTTTGGGGTGACATAGCTATTGTGCATACACATATAATCTCTGTCACTCTGTCTCTGTTTCTGTCTCTGTCTCTGTCTCTCTCTCTCTCTCTCATATGCACACACACACACAGAGACTGAGATGACTCCCTCCCCCATCTCCATGGAATATTTTTCCCCTCCCCAGGGCATAAAATGAGCCATTATTAACACATCCCAGTGAACAGCCAGAAAAGCCATTTGCCAAGATCTATACTGCATGGCCCCATGGCCTAGAGGAGATGCAAAGAGAGGTGGGTGGGAGCAGTGAAAATCATGTTCCATCACAGACAGAACAGATGGGGAATTCTTCTCCCCACACCCCTTCTCAGGCTCAGAATCAGGAATGGATGTCGGCCGTGAATTCCTCCTGGCAGTGAGATAAGGCAAGTCTGAGAAGGTGGCCCAGTGGGGTGTGCGGAGCTTGGGACCCCCATCCTGCCCACAAGCTGCATGTCCTACCTCTGGGGCTGCCCCGTTTGTCCTTCCCCCATCCATTCTTCCTTTGATTTTTCCTTATTTATTTATTTTTACATTGAGGGGTGCGGTGTCTGTGTGTATATGCCAGAGCATGCCTGTGGAGGACAAAGTGGGGAGTGAGTTCTATCCAGGGATCAAACTTTGGTCCTTAGGCTCAGAGGCGAGTGCTTTTACCCACTGAGCCATCTCATCAGCCCAGTTCTTCCTCTTTTGGTTTTGGTAGCACTGGGGATGGGACCTAGGCTCTTAAGGCATGTGAGGTGAGAAGCACCCTCAGCTCCTAATTTTTCCATTTTTTAAATTCTGAATTACATTTTTCAATTTGCTCCTCACAACTTGGAATGCACTCCCTTTTTACTGGCCTCCTGGTGCACAGTCCCCTATCACCATGTCTGCTTGGGAACACTTTTGTACCTGTGGGCATGACCTTGAACTGTGTCACTGTCCTTCTGTCCATCCTGTCATATACCCTGACACTCCTCCCGCCCCCCCAGCTGCCAGGGAGCTCAAAGCAAAGACGTTTCCATTCCTTTCATTCATGTTGGGATCCCAGGTTCTTCTACTCTCAAAGCAAGCCTAAACCAGACAGCAGTTTGAGTTTGGGTGCGGGGTAGAGAGGAGACTCATTGGAGTCATTCAGTCATTTAAAAGCCATCAGTTGGGCAGGATGGCTTAGTTGGTAAATGCACTTGCAACTAAGCCTGTTGATATGAGTTAGATCACCAGGACCCACATGGTGGAAGGAGACAACTGTTTCCTGAAAGTTGTCCTTTGATCTCCACACATGTACATACACAAAATAAAAGTAAACAAAACCAGAAATATTCCACAACAGTGGTATCTCCTTGAAACCTTATGTGGCTGCAAAGACCCAGCCTAGCCCCATTACCCCGGGAAGTTCCAGCTGCTGACCCGATCCAGTCAAGCCCTGCCCAATCTGGTGAATGCATCCTACCCATGATGCTTTGTGTGTCCCCTTGAGAATACCCACCAAAACCCTCCATACCCAAACGTCTCTGGTTTGACGCGTAGAACAAAATCTAGCTGTGGTTAGGATTTGTTTACTTATGCAGAGTTTTTACTTTTTTGCTTTATTTTTGGTCTTTTTGAGACAAGATCTCCCTGTAGCCCCAGCTGGCCTGGAACAAGCTATGTAAACCAGGCTGACCTCAATCTCACAGAGATCGGCCTCCTGAGTGCTGGGACTAAGGGCGTGTGCCACCACGCCCAGCTTGAAAATCTGGATTTTTAGCTTTCCCTCTAGAGATGCAGCCTCCAGGGACAGGGATGGGGGCTGGACCCAGAGCCCCAGGGATCCTCCTGTCTCTGCCTCCCCGGAGCTGGGCTTACATGCTTCATCATGCCCAACTTTTACATGGGTTCTGTAGATTTGAACTCAGGTCCTCAGGCACACACATGACTTTACCAACTGAGCCATCTTCCCAGCCCCTATTTGCTATTGAGACATCTTGATATGTATACCTGGTTGGCTTGGAACTCTGTATGTAACCCAGGCTGACCTCAAACGTGCAGCAATCATCCTGCCTCAGCCTCCCAGGTACTGAGATTATAGATATGTACCACTTTTCCCAGTTCTCACACACACACACATACACACACACACGTAATATTAATACTGAGGAGGTTGAGACAGGATGATTTCTGGGAGTTCAAGACCAGCCTTGGCTATATAGTGAGACCCTGTCTAAAAACAACAAAAGGCTACATACATCCTAAAGAAGCTGATGTCACAATCCTATGAGGCCACACTCAGATTTGCCAAGTGCCCACATCACAAGGGCTTAAGGAGACTCTGGGCCCAGATGGCCTGGGCTGGAATCATTTTGTCCTCCTCCTCCTCCTCTAGAACCTTCCATTCTCCCCACTCTTCTCTATGACCTCATGTCTGGTGAGACTGGCCTATGTGTGGACACGCTCAAGTTGGGTTCTGCCAATTGAGGACCCTTTGGAAAGCCAGAGAGAAGAGGGGGGAGTCTTTTTTTTTTAAAAAAAAAAAAGAATAAACCACACTAAGTTTATTGGTACTTACAGAAATCTACAACATACAGAACTATTCAAACAATAAAAAAGCATAATTTTAAATTCAGATTTAGTTCCTCATGGAAACACATGGAAATTGCCCATTTAAGGACTTATTTTGCATTGAAAATGTGTTATATCTTGAGAGAACATTCAAAGGAGTTACGTGAAGTTTACTGTGAACTCATTAGTATGAATTTTACTTTTTTGACACTAGAATCTAGATTAATTTATTTTATTATTTTTTAAAAATATTTTTTATTTTTGTGTGTATTAGTATATTGCCTGCATGTATGTGAGTGCATCCGTGTCATGCAATGCCATGGAGGTCAGAAGTGGGCTTCAGATTCCCCTGGAGCTGGAGTTAAGGTCGGTTCATAGCTGCCATGTGGGTGCTGGGAATTAAACCCAGGTCCTCTGCAAGAGCAGTCAGTGCTCTTAACTGAGCCATCTCTCCAGCCCTGATTAATTTATTTTTATAATAACAAATACAATTTATTAGTATATTAAAAACATGCAGAAAACTCAAAATTACTTTACTAACAGATTATTATACTGACAGGCGCAGTTTACTTATTAGCATCATAAGGATAACTATTTTATTTAAGAATGATAACAATGAATTATATTTTTAAATTAAGGTTACAAATTGTTTGATATTGGTACTATATCCTTGAAGAGGTGCACAAATAAAAATAGGATTGATTTTTT